>NC_041048.1:437392-509264 GCF_900634775.1 Gouania willdenowi | reverse complement strand
TTTTTCAAAATGTTTCAGTAGGATTTAGATAACTTTGATCCAAAAAATCAGGATTATCTGGATCCAAACAGGGGGCAGGATTTCAAGGAAGAAAATGTAGTAAAACTACAAAAAAATTGGTCAAATACCATATTTGTATCATTAAGTGTATATATTTGTATTTATATTTTGCACGTGACTTGTTTAACTGTTACAGTGATAAAGTAAAAAACATAGACATCGGCTACCAAATAAGCCTTTCAGTATAGTAAAGTCAAAATAAAATAAAAATTATCTTGTGCAAACAATGAAACTGTGAAACAATCCCCAAACATATTTCAATAACAAACAAAAATATATTACATGTTTCTGTCATCACTGTATATTCATTTAAAGGAAACAGAGATGAAACTGTTAAACAATAATGTCTAACAATTGCATCCCTGACTACACGTCCAGTTAGTGCCTCATTCTGACAGAATGCTCAATGAAGCAGTTTTTAACACAAACTACTAGTTTGATATAACACTGTCCTTACATAGTGACAGCTTTAGCAAATATTTTTATAAGAGTTGCAGATTGGACCTTTAAAGTGGACATACTGTATCATGTTAAATCCACTTTTTTAGCCCTTAAATGCATTTTGTTGTATATTTATAGTGTTTAAAAGCACAGAAAAGTTCAAATTAGTCTCTTCAGGTGCTCCATTGATATCTTTATATTCTGTTTTGATCATATTTTTCAATCTGTTTAGATTTTTCTATTCTCTATTATGTTTTTTGAACTATTACATCACAGTATTTGCAGCAGAACTGCCAAATTAAGACATCAACTCCAGGTCCAACACTTCGAGCAATCCACCATTTTTATTTCTGGCTTTTATTTTGTAGTCCAAGCTCCAGGATGCAGAAGTTACGAGAGGATAAGTCAAAATGTTGGGTTGTATACTAGTAGTATACTATGTATACTACACTATGTATACTACACTATATATACTACACTATATATACTACACTATATATACTACACTATGTATACTACACTATGTATACTACACTATATATACTACACTATATATACTACACTATGTATACTACACTATATATACTACACTATATATACTACACTATGTATTCTACACCATGTATACTACACTATGTATACTACACTATATATACTACACTATATATACTACACTATATATACTACACTATGTATTCTACACCATGTATACTACACTATGTATACTACACTATATATACTACACTATATATACTACACCATGTATTCTACACCATGTATACTACACTATATATACTACACCATGTATACTACACTATATATACTACACTATATATACTACACTATGTATTCTACACCATGTATACTACACTATGTATACTACACTATATATACTACACTATATATACTACACTATATATACTACACTATGTATTCTACACCATGTATACTACACTATATATACTACACTATATATACTACACTATATATACTACACCATGTATTCTACACCATGTATACTACACTATGTATACTATACTATATATACTACACCATGTATACTACACTATATATACTACACTATATATACTACACTATATATACTACACTATGTATTCTACACCATGTATACTACACTATGTATACTACACTATATATACTACACTATATATACTACACTATATATACTACACTATGTATTCTACACCATGTATACTACACTATGAACAGAATAAGCAAAATGAAAAAAGAATATACTACATTTGTATATTTTTTCATTATTGATTTGCTTTATATTTTCTTTTTTGAACAAGGTTTATTTATTTAAAATTCAGTTTTACAATGTTATATAGAAAATCACCAACGTTGTTTTCCCTCTTTTCTTCCCTCCCTGAACCCCACAGTCAACACGTAACAAGCCAGACAGGTTAAAAGGATACATAAATAAATACAAAAATAATATTAACAATATTATCACTATTGCGAAAATAAAACAAATCAAAATATACATAGAAATATAATGTAGTTAACAGTTCTAGAATAGGTTTTCCTTACACATCACTATTAAACAATCTTACTTGCGTCCATCTTTTGAAAATAGGCAAGAAAAGGGTCCCAAATTTTGTGAAATTTTTTAACTGAGCCTTTTGTTGTGTATCTGATTTTTTCACGCTGTGTGTAATACATGACATCTCTGACCCAAAGTCCATGTGCCGGTGGCTGTGGATCCTTCCAGCTTAGCAAGATCCTCCTACGAGCCATAAGTGTAGAGAATGCAACCAGTCTAGCCTGGGCCTTGGTCAATTGTGGATTTAAACTCACACCAAAGATTTCAATAAATGGGCAAGGAGCCAGTGCCTTACCACATGCTTTAGAGAGGACTTGGAATATACTGTTCCAGAAGTTATGCAATTTTGGGCAAGTCCAAAACATATACAATAAAGAGCCAGGCTCCTGCTTACAGTGGTCACTAGTGGAGTCAAACCCATCCTTTATCTTACTTAGCTTGGTTTATGACCAGTGGAGGCGGTGCACCACCTTAAATTGAATAACCATGTGTCTGAGGCAGATGGACGAAGTGAAAATTCCCTCAATTATTTTATTCCAACTCTCAGTTGAAATTTATTTACCCAGATCTTCCTCCCATTTACATTTAAGTGGCTGCAATGAAGCCATCTTATATTCATTTAATAACTCATAGGTCAGACTTATTGCATGTTTGGCATCTGGTTTTATCTTAAAGATATCATCTAAAAGAGAGTGAGGTGGACAAGAAGGAAAGGCGTCAGTATTACACACCATAAGTACCTGTAAAAGTGTGACCGTGGCAGGTCAAACTTAGAAACCAATTGTTCAAAAGAGCAGAAGACGTCATCACTGTAGAGTTTATACAAAGAGGTTATTCCACAGTTCTTCCAGATGTTGAATGCCTCATCTGTTAATGATGGAAGAAACATACAATGTCTCTGAGGAGGAGCAATAAGTGATAGATCAACCAGTTTGAAGTGTCTCCTGAACTGGAACCACAGTTTTGGTATAGTGGGACACAGGTGTTGCTAATGCTAATCTGGCACAAAGTAAGGATGGCAGTGTAACATGGTCCACAGACATTTTCTCTTGTATCGCCCATGATGGTGAATTGTCATGATCCAGGCTCCAGTATAACATTGTCCTGACATTAGATGCCCAATAGTAGAACAAAAGGTTTGGGAGAGCCAAGCCTCCAGCGCTCCGAGGGTTTTGTAATACACTTAGTTTTAAACTTGGTGGTTTTTTATTCCAAATAAAAGATGATATTTGGCTGCTCAGATTAGTAAAAAAAGACTTTGTCAAGAAAATTGGGAGACATTGGAACAAATACAGAAATTTAGGAAAGACAGACATTTTAATGATATTTATTCTACCTCAGAGTGAAAGAGGCAGAAACTCCCACCTTGTAAAATCCTGCTTTAGCTTTGAAAGTAACACTTGATAGTTAGATTCATATAGATCCTTATGATTATGAGTGATCCAAATTCCCAAGTATTTAAATTTATTGCGACTCAGTTTAAAAGGGGCTAAAATTGTCGATAAGTCTCCTGATCTCTTTCCAATGAGCATTGCTTCACTCTTTTCATAATTTACCTTATAACCAGATATTGTTCCAAATTGTTCCAACAGGTCGAGAACTGTTGGCAGACTTTCCGACGAGATGAACAGGAGCATATCATCTGCATAAAGCGAGACTTTATGTTCAGTAGTGTTAGATTTTCTTTTAATTTTGTGACTCCTGTGATTCCATAGAAGGTGAGTCATCAGCCATGGTAGGAGGTCACTGTCTCCTGATATTATGACATCATCTCTGTCCTCCTCAGAAGAACCTAAACATTATTTATTCTGTAACTAATGCACATTTAGCCTTTTTATTTAAGACGTTGTTAAAATATCTACAATGTAGATTTGTTTTGTATTTGTTGTGGCTCAGATGAAGAGTCATAAAATAAATTATGAATGGAAGTGGATGTTTATTATTTTTGTGTTTTGATCAAAATACACTTCCAGTTCTTTACATAGCTGTAGCCCACTTTGTGATTTAGAGAACTGTTAATCCAGATTTGGTCAACTTGAAAACTGTAAGTGGATCAAGTTGATCCAATCCAACATTGCTTTGAAAAACCAGCACAAAAAATGGGATTTCCAAATCTGGATCATTTTGATCCAGATTAAATGATTTTAACAACTGACCCAGGATGATGATGATGATGATACACTTTCTACCTGAATAATGAGCATTAATGATGAAGAGCTGGATTCTCCTGTGGGATTAAAACACATTTAATTTGTCACAAAACAACCCTAACCCTCAATGTTGACCGGATTATAAGGAAATGAACCAATCACTGGTAGCGTGCTTCAGGTGGGAGGAGTCAGGGACAAACTCAGAGTTCAGTTAACTCTCTTTCTGGAACAGATAACTCTTAGGCTTAACTTACTGAGTGCTAGGCGTGTGTGTGTGTGTCCACTGCAGAATGTGAGTGTTACATAACCAGTGTGTGTGTTCAGCCACGTGTGGATCAACTCTCACCGATTCTCAGAAACACACTTTATTTTTAGCCTTGAACACACAATATTTTTTATGTCTTAAAGCTGCAGTTTGTATGTTTGTTTGGTTTAATTTGGTCATAAACCATCCTTTGATCAGATAATAATCCAGTGTTAAACCTTAATAATCATGGAGTGTGACGCGATCTATCGGCCAATCAGAGATCTGAGGTGTGTGTAACGTACGCACACATCTGAAGTTACACACAAATCACACACTGTGTTGAATGTGTTTGTCACATTTTATCGTGCAAATAAAAAAGTCACATCTACAGGTAAACGTTATCATGTAAACACTGTGTTTTAGAGCGTGTCAATGTCGCCCTCTAGTGGAAACAGCGACAGCCAATCAGCAGATTTAGACTGGAAGAAGAACGCTCCGCCGCCTAGTCATGTTAACCAGTCAACAGCAGTTGGTTAGTTAGTGGTTACTACAGGTTCAGTGCTCTGTCTCAGTGGGCGGAGTCTGAGGCTGGCAGTAGGTGGTGCCAGCTGACCCAGTGCTGAACAGGAAGTAGATTCCTCAGAGGAATGAAGGCCTCGCCCAGAACACAGCTCTCCCAGAACGGAGCCTCGTCCACAACCCGCAGGTGGATCACCCTTTGGTCCAGGTCCCCACGAGGGATCCGTTCATACACCAGCTGTGGAATACAGACCTTCAGAATAAAGCTCCCACATATACCTTCACAATGAATGACAACGTGTATTTAATAATTATTTAATCCTTGTACTCGTAGAGTCAGAAACAACGAGAAGGGGGGGGTTATCTTATCAATAAACAGGAAGAGATTGATCACCTTTATAATAAGTGCTGACTAGGCACTAGGAGAGAGGCCCAAGGCCAACACATGATGACCTGATAATAATGGATCATGTTTTTCTGCAGTCAGTGTCTTCTCCTCGTTCTTCTCTCTCTGCTCTGTTTCAGGTGAAGCTGATGATGTCACTTCCTGATCTGTGGTTCTAGTCTGGAACACTCTGATGTTCTATCTCTCTATCCTGTTCTGTTGGTCCTTCTGTCTACTAACCACAACCAGTCCACGCAGATGGCTGCCACCTCTGAACCTGGTTCTAACAGAGATTTATTCTGTTAAAGGAAGTTGTTTCTTCTCACTGTCACTAAATACTTGTTCATGTGGATCTTGTTGGGTTTTTTTCTTTATTATTATGAATTTGATATTTTGATAAGCGTATTGAGATGACTGTTATAAATTACGCTAAACTAATAAAATTGAATTGAATTGAATACTGTGTGGAATTCACCTTCTATGCCCTACAGCTAGGGGGCTCTAGCGCTCCGTTTACTGTTGTACACGTCCGTGTTGAGTGGTTCAGTTATTACTTGTATCTGGATGTAGTGGTTACGGATTTATTTTGGAAAATTAAAAACCTAAGTTTATCTTTGACTAACACCACTAAAACAAATATAAATATGTCATTTGTATGAAGTAAAAATATGTTTTAATTGATGGTTTCAGGTCAGGCTCTGATATAAATATATAATGTCTATCACAGTGGTTCTCAACTGGTCCCACCCTGGACCCACGGACATTAAATTACGACCCACTTTTTTTTTTTTTTAGAATTCAGCCAACAAAAACACACATGTTGAAAACACACATATAATATTTTTTCCAACATAAATCTACATATTTTCCTGTGTAACATGAATTTCACAGCATGCCTATCAAAATAACATTTTATTTCAAAATAAAATACAACATGAGAGACATTAAGCATTTATTTAATTTTGACCAGCTGTCCCCGACCCACTTTTGGGTCCCGACCCACCAGTTGAGAATCACTGGTCTATCAGATCTGTAGGTTTCACTTTATCTTTGTCAGGTTCTGGTCAAAGCTTGAATAAGGTTCATGTCATAAATCATCTGTGTTTAAAACCAAATCATCACAAAATCGTCCTCCTCTGAACCTGATCATTCATTCTACACTTCTTTGATGGACTCATCGCTACGTGTGCTGTAGTCTTGGTCGACCAACCATTTCCTTGGTTGACAACAGCCGTACTGACATGATTCTAATTCCAGGAGCAATTATAAGTTGAATGGGTTATCGTTACGTGACAGAAGAGACTAGATTACATTCAAATCAATGTAAAGTTATGCCCCCCCCCCCCCCCCCCCCCCAAGCAACGGGACTTACGTGACCTCGTCCTTCAGTCTGTAGAGCCAAGGCAGAAGCCCCTCCCTCCCCACCTGAACTTACCAGGGCAACATTAAAGCAGTTAATCTTAAATACATCTACACTCATCCTTTAGAAACTCCAGAAGTTGATCATTTAAACCATAAAGTGATACTCAGACCTCTCTCTGGATACTCAGCTACATACACACACACTAAATGCTCAGATGTGCTGCCGTTAGATGTGTGTGTGTGTGTTGAGGCTCCACCTACCATCTCATTGTAGGTGGGGTTACAGGTTCTCCTGGCAGCCTTGGTTTTCCTTTTGCTGGTTTTCTGTGGATCAGGGAGGAGGTAGAGCTTCACGTAGGGGTCAGGGTCAGTGCCGTCCTGTAGGGGGGGCTACACACACACACACACACACACACACACACACACACACACACACACACACACACACACACACACACACACACACACACACACACACACACACACACACACACATGCGTTAGCTACCTGTAGGTCACCTGTGTCAAACTCAAGGCCCGGGGGCCAAATCCGGCCCAATAGAGCGCCCAATTTGGCCCACAGGAGAATTTAAAAATGACAGAAAACATGAATCAATGAGTACATTTAAAACTAATTCAGTAGTAGATTATCTCAGTTCCTCCAAACAATAAGAGTTTTCCCACGCTTATCACATGATGCAGTCATTTTTTAACGGCTGTAATTTCTGGACTATAAGCCGCTACTTTGAACCCTGAGGCTTAAACAATGACGCGGCTAAATTGTGGATTTTTCCCAGTTTTATAAACTTCATGCCTCCACAAAGTTGAGCTCTGTCACATTAGACCAGGTGGAATTATGATATTGTGAACATTAAATCATTGTTGCTCGCACTGAATCATTCTGATCACTCAATCTGTCATGATGTAGACTGCGTCACCATGGCAACGATGCAGATAAATGTTGTCAGAGAGAGAGAGAGCAGCATAGATACAGTAAAATCAGTCAGTTTGTAATAGAAATATAAGCAGCATAAAGTTGTTAAATCACTACGTTAGGTTTGATCAGAGCTCTGACGCTTCCATAAGGAGGACAAACAGAGATCAGAACATCCTGGATATTATGGATATATGAATGTTCTGATCTCCATCTACAGTAAAAGTCAGACAGTTTGTAATAATAAAATAACAGTATAAAGTTACCAAATCACCACGTTGGATTTATTCAGAAGTGATCACATCTGTATTCTGACTCAGAGTCTGACTGTGATCACTCTGTGGTAGTTCACGGTAAGAACAGATGAAGTGGTTTATCAGTGGTTACAGTAAAAATGACCATAAAAAACTGTAAATGTACTGATATGTAGACGTGGAGCAGTGAGGAGGAGACTTCATGTAGTAAAGGAAACTTATCAGATGAAACACCAACATTTCACTTCAACCTAACATGAGTACAGCAGCCCGCCTACCTGCCTGTTCTGATTGGCCGAGTTGTCTGAAGGGCACCTCATCAGACAATAGGGTGTGGCCTATGTTATGCTGCGGCATTTGTGTTGATTTTTCTTAAAAAATTACTAAATTATTGTAATGTGGCCAATTAAACTGTGTTTTATAGCCTGGAAATTATGGTACATTTTTCCAAAATTAGACCACAAAATTAAATAAACAATTGATGAAATAATCAAGGAAATGTAACGTAAGGATCTTGCAGGAACTGATATCTGTCACTTGTTGATTGAGTATTGTTGGTGCCTTATATCGTTTACATTTTATTTATACGTAGAAGTCCAAACGAGGGCATATTAGCGTTTAAATTACCAGGGTTCCCACATTTTTTCACAAAAATTTCTCAAAACTTTTCCAAAATACTTGACCAAATATCCATCACTTAGTTTTGAACAGTTAAGATTTATTCAAGACCATGTCAGGGCAAAAATTGTTAGTTATGTTTATTAACATATTTACTCATAGACCTTATTCTTTTTAAGGCTTTAAGTTGAGACTTTTCATTTCTGCTGTCTCATGTTTTCTGCTCTCTTCTCGAGGTCAGCTTCCCAAAACACATCTTATCCCTCAGACACAGAGGCATCACACAGTCACATGCCTACACACACTCACATAGTCATACATACACACCCAATACACGCACACACCTCCAACACTCACGACAATCAGGAGATACCAGAGAACTGGTTGTTTTGACCTAAAGAAGAAACTGTCTCTTTTCTCCCTCTTCTTTCACTTCCTCTGTCCTCTTTATCTCCTGGGGGGAGGAGGGAGGGGGACTGAGGGGGAATATACATGATGAGTTAGAACTGTGGGCCACTCGATCATCGGACGTCCGCCCAGGGCGGTCACTAATTTTGTCCATCTTTGTATCCATCTTTTTTTTTTATTTGTTTTATAATAAACCTTTTTTATAAAATCATCAATGCCTCGCCTGGACTCCATCATTCAACCAGAGAATAAATCATGTCTCCAAATGAGGTCAACCGCAAATTTGCCGTAACAACCATTAGAGCGCAAAACTGAGCGTTCCTTTCCAATGTACGAGTATACAGAAGTGTAACAGTGTTCTACGGTTAGTAGAAAGAGACTAGCCTAATGTTGCATAGGAATAGCAAAGGATGAATTTTAAAAATTATAATAAAATAGGCTATATTTCCAAAACTTTTACAAAACAGTTAAATTATTCCATGACTTTTTAAGACTGGAAAATATGTTTTTCAAATTCCATAATTCTTCCAAAAATTTCATGACCGTGGGGATCCTGAATTACTCGTTTTCTCTGTTAAAAGTCTCTGGCCCTCTTGACATCAAAGCGGTCCATATTTGACCCCTGAACCAACCCCTGCTGGTGCTGACCAGTCACAGGATAACATGACAACCAGTCAGAGTGTAACTCACCAGGCCTCTGATGTGCATCACCATGATGAACAGTCTAGAGTCTTTGTAGGAGATGGAGAGTTTGACCTCTCCTACATCACAAACATCTGCAACATCTGGACCTTTAGCTGATGAAGGAGGAGCTGAGAGAGAGAAACAGGAAGTGAATGTATGTGAATATAAGGAGATGATTGGCTGTCACTCTCTCACCTGCTGCTTTGCTGATGGACATTCCTGGTTTCTGTATTTGGTCTCTGGGCAGTGGATGGAAGAAGGTTTGGACCAGATGGCACTGAAACACACACACACACACACACACATTGTGTGAGTGTGTGTGTGTGTCTGTAGAAGATGTGGTGGACCTTAGTGAGACTCACCTGAGCGACCTCCTCAATGTGCATCAGGTGCCAAACGTATCCGTTAAGCTCCTCCCTCCTCCTGTCTGCCATCGCATCGCTACGAGATCGACCAATCACAAAGCGGCTGGGAAAACTGTGGGCGGAGTCAATAAAAAAGACGAGTGTGTCCGTAAGTCTGTGTGTAAGTGTGTGTGTGTGTGTGTGTCTGTGTGTTGTGGCAAAGGTTACGTCTATAGACGCTGTCAAAGGAACAACCAATGGCCATCATCCACTGAAGAGGAGGAGGAGCTTACTTAGAGTTACTCCACTACTGTCACTCTATGTGACAACCTGTCAGTTGTTGTCAGTTGTGCTTCTGTCCACAGTGTGTTGATGAGGTCAGACGTTTGATAGTGTGTGTGTGTGTGTGTGTGTGTGTGTGTGTGTGTGTGTGTGTGTGTGTGTGTGTGTGTGTGTGTGTGGAACCAGGATAACTTGGCAGGGGACCTCAGAGGTGTAGTGTGCAGACCCACAGTGTGGACACGCTCTGGCATCAGCCAACCACTGCCCCGCTGTCTTGTGACTTAGTCTGGGAAGACCAAAGGGAGGGAGAAGACCCTGAGAGATAAGCAGGTGTAGGAGGTGTAGGTAGGCGTACCATAAGCAGTTCTTCGACAGACTGGAGGTCTGGCCGCCTCCTGCAGCTCTGAGGATTCTACAGTCGTCCTGGGTCCCCCTTCCCATTAGATACAACCCCCCATAACAAAGAAGCTATGCTGAGTATGTGCAGCCTCTTCATCACTCTAAGTAATCTTCAGGCACATGTATCGCTACTGACTCAGTGAGACCAACCAACTACTCACTACAAGTCTGCTGGTGATGGGTGCCGCACTGAATGATGTGGGAGCTCCTAGCTAGGTCCCTGCAAAGCAGGGGACATGATCAGACAGCATGGGATCGGCCACTTTAATGCAAGTCGCCTCAGACTCTTAAGTCTCTGAGCTGAGCACAATCTCACCAACACCATATTTCAGATAACAAAAATAAACATAAAACCTCCTGGATGCATCCTCAGTTCTAAACACTGGCACCTTGTGGACTACATCATTGTCAGACAATCAGACCGGAGAGATATCCACATCACTTGAGTCATGAGAAGGGCAGAGTGCTTGATGGACCATCGGTTATCATGGCCATGGTCAAGCTGAGAATCCGGCCCGCATTGAGCCTCAGAAAGACCACCAAAAGGAGACTGAACTGCGCTCAGCTACAGGAGACAGAAACACGAAACACCTTCCGCTGTTCTCTAGTGAAACAACTGGAGAACATCGAGTCTTTCCTGGCCAATGAGAGGACAACTACCCTAAGCTCTTTACTCTGTGATGCAGCAGCTCAATCGATTGGTCATAGCAGAAGAAAAAATCAGGACTTGTTTAATGAGAACTCTACTAAATAACATGTATAAAGCCCAAAAGGCCTCACTCATGAATCCATCTTCTGTAGTCCTGAAGAACCAATGGTAGGACCAAAGGAAAGAGGTCCAGAGGAGTCTGAGGGAAATTCACTACAACTGGATGAAGCTGAATTGAATTGAATTGGTTGGGAATCAAAGGCAAAGGAAATACAATCCTCTGCAGACAGACATGACATGCACAACAATAAGGACCACTCATGACCCAAAAACAATGCTGTCTTCCCCCTTAGGACAGCTGATGAGTCAGCACCTATTAAAGACCAAAGGTGATGGGGGAGCATTTTGAGGCACCCTTAAACAGTCTCAGTTTATTTCATTGTCCTGGAAGAACTCCCAACTCCACCCACCATCAGAGCCTTGACCACACCCCTTCCGCTGCAGAGGTACAAGCTGCCATTAGAGAACTTCAAAATAATACATTTCCAGGTCCAGGCACAAAGAAAGGATGCAAACATTGTCACCATATATAAAAACAAGGGTGAGAAATCGATGTGTGGAAACAGGTGGGGTATAGACCTCCTCTCTGTCTATGGTTAAGTCCTGTAGAATGTCAGACTTATCAAGTCCATCATTGAAGACCTGCTGCTAGAATCCCAGGGTGGCTTGAGGAAAAGCAGAACCACTGAGGACATGATTTTGCCTCATGGCAGCTGCAGGAAAAATGTTGTGAGCAAAAGCAAAACTTCTTCATGGTCTTTGTATATCTTTCCCTTTGATACGGTTCACCAGGACCCTGTGTGGCAAGTACTTTTGCATTATGGTTGCCTGGTGAAATTTGTGAATATCCTGCAGCAGTTCCATAGTTTGATGAGGGCCAAGGTGACCATAGGTGGACTGGACCTAGATTACAGACTGGATGAGAACCTCTTAAACATCAGGAGGTTCTATCACAAACCTCAGACTGCTACACCTACTGGAGCTCCAGTAGCAGATGATTGTGTCCTTATGGCGCACACACCAGAGGCACTGTGGGCCTAGAGCAGAACCTGTCAATACATCAAAGACCAAAGTCCTCTACCAGTGGTCCTCAGAACCACCACATACACCATCAATCTGCTCCACTGCCAATTCCCCACCCTGCCATCGTTCCACATTTCAAGTACCTTAGAAGTATCCTATCAGATGATTGTCTTATCAACAAGAACATCCAGAACAGGATCAATCAGGCGTCAGATTCCTTTGGCTGATTGAGGAAAACATTCTTCTGCAATGGAAACTGCCACCTCAACACAAACTTTACAGTTTACAGAGCAAAATGCATTTAAACTCTTCTCTACAGCTGTGAGACATGGACTAACTATGGCCACTGTTACGCCCCAGTCTAGGAGCTCCAGGACGCAACATAAAAACGTAATCAAAATAAAACTCGGTCTCCAAAAACCACCGACAACGGGTTCCAAAAATTAACACAAATTTATTCCTGAACAAAAAACGGGCTGCCCTGCAGTTACAACATACAATAAACAACAGTATGATAAGAAACGGACTACATAAGAAGGAAAATAAAGTGCACTAGATATATACAGGTGACAAGCTTAACAAAACAAATAATAATCACTTCACAAACGAATTCGGAGCCAGAGTTTTTCCTACGGACAAAGGAGATGCGGCTGCTGTCAAGGTTGGTGAACCCCGACTGACAGTTGCGCTGGCTTTTTGAAAGTGGTGCCATCCTCCCCAGCCAATCCGGGCTGCCCACCACTCCTCCTGCTGGCAGCCAATCCTGGGAAGCATCATCAAGCTGTTCCATTTGGGAAAACATCTCACTCTGTCACAGAACACACCCCAGGCAGCAACAAACAACCAAAGCACAAACTAAATACTAAATAATACGGCGAGGGTCGTAACACCCCCCTTCCCAAAATCAAACATTTCCCCCAAAATGTTTGATCCCAAAAAGTGGTCTACATTCTTGACAGGGCATCAGCCAACACATTTTCAGTACCTTTTTTATGTACAATGTTTAAATTAAAATCTTGAATTAACAGGGACCACCTCAGTCTCTGGTTGGAATTTCTGATCCGATTCAAGACCACGAGGGGGTTGTGGTCGGTGTAGACCACCACAGGCAAAGACTGGACCCTACCTCAAAGTGCTGTAAAGCAAAAAGTAGTGACAATGCTTCTTTTTCGATGATGCTATATCCCACCTGGTGTAGGTTGTATTTTTTTGAGAAATACCCGACGGGATGATCGATACCACACGCATCCTCCTGCAGCAGCACCGCACCCACACCTCTATCGCTTGCATCTACCTCCAGCTTGAAGGGGCGCTCGAAGTCAGGTGCAGTCAGAACAGGTGCACTGCACAGAAGAGCTTTAGCAGACTCGAAAGCTGCTTGACAGGCAGGAGACCACACAAATGGTTTTGAGGGGCTGGTAAGGCTGGTGAGAGAAGCTACAACTTCGGCAAATTTTTTTACAAAACCCTCTATAATAGCCAGCCATGCCCAGAAAACGGCAAAGCTCACGCCTATTCTGAGGAATCGGGAAACAAAAAATAGCCTGGACTTTATCAGTCAAAGCACGCACTTGACCCTGGCCCACCTGTTTCCCTAAATAGGTTACCGTTGCACGCCCGAAATCACATTTGGCTAGGTTTAATGTTAATGAGGCCTGCTTTAATTTTTCAAAAATGACATACAGGATTTCCAAGTGCTCAGCCCACGTATTGGAATATGCCACGATGTCATCCAAGTACACCTCACAATTTTTGACACCCCCCAAGACCTTATGCATTAGGCGTTGGAAGGTGGCAGGTGCATTCCTCAGGCCGAACGGCATCACTGTATACTGTAAAAACCTGTCGGGTGTGACAAAAGCTGAGATCTCCAAAGCTCGAGGTGTCAGAGGAACTTGCCAGTACCCCTTAAGTAAATCGAACTTTGTAACAAATTTAGCTGAGCCCACACGGTCCACACAATCCTCCATCCTAGGCAAAGGATAGGAGTCTGCCTTCGTAACATTATTTAATTTTCGAAAGTCAGTACAAAAGCGAGGTGTTTTGTCTCCTTTTGGCACAAGAATACATGGGGCACTCCACGCACTAGAGCTAAACACAGCTAACTTATTCTCCAACAAATATTCGACCTCCTTCTCCATGAGTGCACGTTTGGTGGGGTTAACCCTGTAAGCGTGCTGTTTAATGGGGGTATGGCTCCCCACATCAATGTCATGTGCAACAACATTCGTACGTGAGGGAGTATCAGAGAAAAGAGGCAAGTAGTTTTTGATCAGTTTACAAATATCTCTGCGAGATTAACTGTCTAAATGACTTAAACTCGCTTCTATATTTTTTAGGGAGTCTGAATTTTGGAGGCGAGAGCAAGGCTCCATATGGCTGAGATGCAAGCCTTCGCTCTCCGGATAATATTGGGTTTGGGGTACCTGTGTAACCGTTGACACGACATTTTGAGGAACGGAGGAAGCGGAAGAACGGGCGAGATATAGCTTCAGCATATTAATGTGACACACACGGGACTTTCTACGACGGTCTGGGGTGCGAATAACATAATCAGTGTCACTTAATTTTTTATCCACTTCATACGGACCACAAAACTTTGCCTGAAGGGCTGAACCAGGAATTGGAAGGAGTGACAACACTTTGTCCCCAACTTCAAATTTCCTTTGAACTGCTCTTTTATCATAACGTTTCTTCATCTTCCCCTGGGACACAGACAGGGCATTGCGCGCAGCCTCGCACGCCTTGTGTAAACGCTCTCTAAAGGAGCACACGTAATCGAGCACATTGTGGGTCGTATTCGATTTATCAATCACTGACAAAAACTTTTCTTTCAGTGCCCGCAGAGGACCACGCACCGTGTGTCCGAACACCAGCTCTGCGGGACTGAAACCGGTGGACTCCTGCACACTCTCTCGTGCAGCTAAAAGAAGGAATGGTAACCCATCGTCCCACTCTTTCCCCATTTCCAAACAAAATTTTCTCAACATCGACTTTAACGTTTGGTGAACAACAACCAAAGCACAAACTAAATACTAAATAATACGGCGAGGGTCGTAGCAGCCACCAATCAAAACTGCTGGAGGCTTTACACCTAAACACCTCATGCTTAAAGTGACCTGGTGAGACCATATGAGGTCCTATGAAGTCCTCCAGAAGACTGGATAAAGAAGCATAGACACTACCATCATACACCACCAGCTAAGATGGTTTGATGGTTAGTAGGACATCAGCAACTACACCTAGGGCCACTACACCCCAGACAATGCTCCACAGGGTTAAAAAAAAAGAGGCTTAAGGACCAACTAAAGACCCTGAAGAAGTGTCCAATCAACCCCGTCGACCAAGAAGCTGCTGCAGCGGAACACTGCTCTAGGCCTGGACTCTGGGAACAAGGATAATGTGTATATATATATATATATATATATATATATAGTTGTTTGTGTACCTGGGAAGTTTCGATGGGGGGAACATGATTCTCAGTTTGTTTTGTAGTTCATGAAACTCTTCAAAGGTTCTCTGAACCAATAGCGCCTCCTGCTGGCCTTCATGCTCCACTTTAACCACAAACTCCTGAAACACACACACACAGTTTACACCATAGACGTCATAATACGTAGACGCCGTATCGACTGCTGCCACCCACTGGAGTGGTGCGTCAACAAGGCGGCCATCTTGGACCAGTGGCAATCGCTCCTACAGTGTATTACATCTATAGAGGAATTATGTGTTTGCAATATCAAAGTTATCATGAATCACTCAATTCTCAAGTAATTTTCACGAAGTTTGTTTGTAACAAATGTCAGACAGACAGACAGACAGACAGACAGATAAATAGAAAAAATTAAAAAACTTTCAGATGCGCTTAGGTTTTTATTGACAACGTTGTTTAAGGCAATACAATACACTTGACAATTATTATTATTGTATAATGGTACTACTAGTGTATTATTGTTATTCTTGTAAATATCATTACATTATCACATTATTGTATTAATATTTATTATTATTATTTTATATCATAGTTACTGGTATTGTCACAAACACTACTGGGAGCACCAAGTGTTGGCAGTACCCTCTCGTCCCTATTCTCCGCTGGTACAGATAAGTGCTTAAATAGTTTTGGGTTTGCACGCTGTTAAGATTAGCGCCAACCTATCTAGTTTGTCCTTTAAATATTTGCTTCCTAGCCAGATATGACCAAATTCTGGTTGTGAGTTTGGCGCTTTGTATTTGAGTTGTAATAAATCCTTCTGAGAATCATTCACCGTCACGTCTTGTTGTCCTGCGCTTGAGCCTCTGCATGAGCTCAGCAGGCAATGAGACCGTCAGTAAAACGCCAGGCAAAATTTCTGTGCAACAAGCCGTTGTTAATTAAGGTGTAACTCTCGAACAACATGCAGCGTTGCTACAGAGTCTAGTGTAGAGTAATAATGCCTTATTGAGACAGGTTTTCTCATTACCTGGCAAAGTTAATCAAATAGTTACTTCAATTACTTAGCCTGTTGCAGCAGTTTCAACTCTTGCTGCAAGTACTTCTGCTAACATTGACCCCGCTATGCCTCAGTTAGTCCACAAACCTCACGATCCATTACCGGAACGTTATAGCGGTGATGGAAGCTCATGTCAGGCCTTTTTAACGCAAGTTTCTCTCATTTTTGATTTACAACCACTCTCGTACTCCTCAGAAAGGGCTAAAATGGTAAATGGACATGATTTATATAGCGCTGTATAACCACACTGAAGCAGTCCCAAAGCACTTTACATATCAGCTCATTCACCCAATCACTCTCACATTCACACACCAATGGAACAGGACTGCCATGCAAGGCGCAAGTCGACCACTGTGAGCAACTTAGGGTTCAGTGTCTTGCCCAAGGATACTTCGACACATAGTCAGGTACTGGGATCGAACCCCCAACCTCTCAATCAGAAGATGACCCTCTACCACCTGAGCCACGGTTGCCCTAGAGCAGGGGTCACCAACCTTTTTGAAACCAAGAGCTACTTCTTGGGTACTGATTAATGCGAAGGGCTACCAGTTTGATACACACTTAAATAATAATTAGGGAGATTTTCAAAAGGGGGGGAATAATTCAATTTCACAGTGTTCTTTTATTTGAAAAACACATATAAAGTAAAGAACAAATTCCACAGTACCCGTGCAAATGGTAAATGGTGGTAGTAGTAGAATAATTAAAATAAATAACATAAAATTAAACAAAAAAGACATACATTGCATAAATTATCCATCAATCTATGCAATGTATGCTTGAAATAAAAATAATCAACAAAAGGAAAATTAAACATAGCCTATACAACAATGGCTATAACCATAACAGAAACACTTCCCTACACATGGTTGGATTTGATTTTCTCCAGATTTCCTCACTGACATTGTCCGGGCGGACCATCCTTCACTGAGCGTCGTTTCCGGCCGGACAATAATAACGATTACACCTCTTCTTATGCGGTGTAATCGTTATTATTATTACAACAATATTATTATTACAATAATATAATTACACCGCATAAGAAGAGGAAGAAGAGTCTTCTTCCTCTTCTTATGCGGTGTAATCGTTATTATTGTCCGGCTGGAAACGACGCTCAGTGAAGGATGGTCCGCCCGGACAATGTCAAGCAGAAATCAGGAGAAAATCGGGAGGGTTGGCAAGTATGTATTAAACACAAAAAACACTTTACATTTTAAGTGTTTATATATATGTATTGTCATTTCTAAGTTACATGTAAGTGTGATTTAAACAAGAATAGCTAAATAAATAAATCTATATATATAAAAGCTCACTGGTAAGTGCTGCTATTTGAGCTATTTTTAGAACAGGCCAGCGGGCGACTCATCTGGTCCTTACGGGCGACCTGGTGCCCGCGGGCACCGCGTTGGTGACCCCTGCCCTAGAGTTTCTAATTAGTTTGCTTTCTGGTCCATACTCATACTTGCCATTTGTAGACGAGATGAGGAAGGTTTTTGACCACCCAGTTCAGGGAAGGGATGCTGGTCGCCATCTATTGACCATCCGCCAAGGTAACCGAAGCGTCTCAGAGTTCTCCATTGAGTTCCACACCTTGGCAGCATCTAGTGGTTGGAATGGTGAGGCTCTTCAGGGAGCATTCCATACTGCACTCCAGACTCCATTAAAGATGAATTGGCCACACGCGACGAAACCCGCAGCCTGGATGAGACCATAACTCTTGCCATTCGGACAGACAACAGAATGAGAGAACGCCGCAGAGAGAAGAGATCTCGACCTGGAATCTGTCCGATCTGTTCTTGGGGAATGTCAAGACCCCCCAGGTCTTCCTCGTCCTTTACCTGAACCCATGCAGCTTGGCCGCACCCTGCTTTCCCCTCAGGAAAAACAACATCGACGGACACCAACAAGTGCATGTATTGTGGTAAACCAGGACACTTCATCGTGGCCTGCCCAATTAAGTTAGGAAAAGACCAGGCTCACCAGAGAAGGGAAGATACTGGTGAGCCAAGCCACGTCTTCAGGAAGTCCTCCTTGTCTGCAAGTCCATGCTTCCCTTTGCTGGCAATCTAGCCCAGTTTCCATCCTGACCCTCATTGATTCAGGTGCTGAGGGAAATTTTGACAGCCAGTTAGCTCCTGTCTGTCATGAAACCTGCCTGCACTCCGCCTTGACTCCTGCAAACCCCTCTTTATCCAGCCCGGCCCCGTCCATCAACCTCAGTTCAGTTCTCCAGGAGTATCATGACCTGGCACCAGTGTTCAGCAAGGAGGATGCCTTGTCCCTGCCCCCACATTGTCCATACGACTGCGCAATAAATCTCATTCCCGGTGCCATTCTTCCTTCCAGACGCCTCTATAATCTCAATAAACCAGAACAAATGGCTATGGAGACATACATTCGCTGTAGGGATCATCAGACCATCATCATGACCCGTGGCAGCTGGGTTTTTCTTCATGGATAAGAGGGACAAGACTCTCCGTGCATGCATCGACTTCCGCGGAATGAATCATATCACTATTAAGAACTCTCACCCTCTGCCATTGATCAACTCTGCTTTTACTGCACTCCATGATGCCACAATCTTCACCAAGTTGGATCTACAAAATGCCTACCACCTCATCCACATCCATCAGGGAGATGAGTGGAAGACGGCTTTTAATACCTCCTTAACACATTTCGAGTATCTTGTCATGCCCTTTGGCCTTACCAATGCCCCAGCGGTTTTCCAACATCTCATCAACGACGTTCTTCAGGATATGATTAACTGGTTCGTCTTTGTTTACATCGATGACATACTAGTCTATTCCAGGAATGCAGAGGAGCATACTCACCATGTCCGTCAAGTTTTGGAACGCCTCCTCAAGAATCGTCTGTTTGTCAAAGCTGAAAAATGTGAGTTCCACGCTTCAACCGTTTCCTTCCTCGGCTTCATCATTGCCCGGGGGAAGTGAGGAAGGACCCAAAAAAGGTTTCTGCTGTTGAAGACTGGCCCACTCCCAAAAATCGGAAGCAGTTGCAGCGGTTTTTAGGGTTTGCTAATTTCTATCGCAGGTTCATTAGAAATTATAACAAGATTACTGTCCCATTAACCTCTCTCACATCAGGCCATTCTTCTAGACCCCCGAGGCGGAACGTCCTTTTCAGGATCTAAAGCGGCGTTTTGTCTCTGCCCTCATTCTGACCCCACCAGTCCCCAGTTTGCAGTTTGTGGTAGAGGTGGATGCATCTGATATGGGAGTTGGAGCAGTTTTGTCCCAACAATCCCCGGTGGACCAAAAACTACACCCCTGTGCATTCTTCTCCCATTCACCAGGAATTGCTGGTGATGAAACTGGCTCTTGAGGAGTGGCGGCACTGGTTGGATGGAGCGGAACAACCATTCATCATTTGGACTGACCACAGAAATTTGGAGTACATTTGGAGTAAGAGACTCAATGCCCATCAAGCCCATTGGACTCTCTTCTTTGGAAGGTTTAAGTTTGCTCTGTCATACTGTCCTGGATCCAGAAATGTAAAGCCTGATGGCCTGTCCCGACAGTTTGCGGCAGGGGAGTCTGCTGGTGAACCCGACCCGATTCTCCTCAAGTCTTGTGTGGTGGAATCCTTGACATGGAACATTGATTCAAAGGTGCAAGAGGCTCTGGAACTTCACCGTGATTCAGGAAACGGACCACCAAGTCTGCTGTATGTACCTGACTCTGTTCGTTCTCAGGTTCTCATCTGGGCCCATTCCTCTCGGCTTACTTGTCACCCTGGTACCACACAAAATCTGGAGGTGTTGAAGAAGAAGTTCTGGTGCCTTCCTTGGACAAGGATACCCGTGAGTTTGTCGCCGCTTGCTCTGTTTGTTCTGCCAATAAAACCTCCAATAAGCCTACTGCTGGGTTGCTCCAGCCCCTGCCTGTACCTCATTGCCCCTGGTCCCATATCGCCATTGACTTTGTTACTGGTCTACCATTGTCCCGAGGTAACACAACCATTCTTACAATCGTTGACCGATTTTCCAAGGCTGCTCATTTTGTTGCCATCCTCAAGCTTCCTTCTGCCAGGGAGACAGCTGATCTGCTCATCCTGCATGTCTTCAGACTCCATGGCATTCCATCGGATATTATTTTGGATCGTGGGCCTCAGTTTACTTGTTTACACTCAGTGTGGAGATCATTCTGTTCTGTGTTGGGAGCTAAGGTCAGTCTCTCCTCTGGATTCCATCCCCGGTCCAATGGCCAGACGGAAAGAGCTAATCAATCCCTTGAGACCCATCTGAGATGCAAGACCTCTGACAACCCCACTGCATGGAGTAACGTATTGCCATGGGTCGAATATGCGCATAACTCCCTGGCTAACTCTTCTTTTGGCCTCTCTCCTTTCCAGTATTCCCTGGGGTATCAACCACCTTTGTTCCCATCTTGGGAAAAGGAGATTTATTTTTTATTTATTTATTCAGTTCATTTCCGACATGGTTGCATTCATCAAAAATTCACTTTGACATTCAGAGCAAAATCACATCATTGTTTTTTTTTTTTTTTTGTGTCTTTTTTCATGCCGGAAAGGGCGACGGAAAAAATAATTTTGCTTATCCACATCCGTCCCCTGATTTGAACACAGATAATTTTACGTCAAACCTCGTTTCTCCGTATCTCCACGAGCTTTCTTTTCCAGTCGTTGTTTACGTTCCTCCAACTCTCCAAACGAAAAGTTCTTCTTCTTTCGGAGTACCTTCATATCCTCGGAAAGTCGCCTCAGCATACGATGCATCAGAAAGGCACATGCACATACACATACCCCCATCATTAGCAGGCCAAAGATCATGACTCCTAGCAGATAGATGTCCTCCACATCTTCCACTGTCAACTGGGAGAGACAGAGCATCTGGCTTCTCCCTCGTGCATCCATGACATATCCACTTGGGTATGTGTCCTTTGGACACGCTGGTTCGTGCTGTAGCAATTGCCTCGTCATGAAGATTTTGTCAATGGCGCTTAATGACCAGTTAATGAGTTCCATGTTGTCGCTGTAGAGTTCGATGAAGAGTTGACTTGGGACCTGTATGCGTGTAGAAATATCCTCCGTGTTTTCTCCTTAAATCTTGTCATATTTACGGATTGTTGTGTCTCTGTGTCAAGGTTATTCCAGAGGTTCATGGCTCTATACACAGTACTATGTTTACCAACGTTAGATTTGACCCTGTCTGGTCTGAACACATTATTATGTCTGAAGTCGTAGGAATTTTGATTGTATGTGAAACGTTTTTGTATTTGATGTGGTAGTTTTTTAGATGAAGCCCTAAATGCATGTATTTGTGTGTTGTAGTGTATTATTTCTTGCAGTTTTAGGTATTTTGCCTTCTCAAATAAATCGTTTGTGTGTGTGTTGTGTGGTGCTTTATGTAAAATACGTTTTGTAGTTATTACCCCATATTTCAGAGCAGTAATTTAAGTGCGATGCTATGAGTGAAGAATAGATTGTTTTAAGTGATTTGGTATGTAGGATTTGTTGAAGCTTCCATAGGATGTAACTGCTTTTGGCAACTTTGTTTTTAACTATTTTTATATGTTTTTTCCAGGTCAGCTTGTCGTCCATCCAAACCCCTAGTGCCCTATATTCTTTTACTTGTTCTATTATTTCCATGTTTAGTTTCAGTCTTATATCTCCTGTTATTTTTCTCTTTCCGAAATTGATGAATTTTGTTTTACTGACATTTAGGACTAGTTTATTTACATCTAACATGTCTGAATTTTTGATAGTTCTTCATTTGTTGACTCTAGATTGCCATCCCATCTTTGCAAACATTCCTGAGACATTGTGAGAGGACTTGGAAGAGAGCCAGAACCTCTTTATTAAAGGCAAGTCGTAGGATGGAACAACAAGCCAATCGCCATCGCTCTCCTGCCCCAGTCTAGGTAGAAAGTTTGGCTTTGGGTTAAGGACCTACCTTTAAGGGTTGAATCTAGGAAGTTGACTCCCCATTTTGTTGGACCCTTTTCTATTGAACGTTTAGTTGGTCCCAGTGCTGTCCTTCTTAATCTTCCCTCCTCTATGAGGATCCACCCTACTTTTCATGTATCGCAGATAAAGCCTACTAGGGAGAGCCCCATTGGCCTCCCCAGTCTGTCCCCCTCCTCCTCCAAGGATGGTGGATGATGCCTCGGTGTACACCGTCCGACGTCTGACTGATGTTCGTCGACGAGGACGTGGCCTCCAATATCGTGTCCACTAGGAGGGATATGGACCAGAGGATAGTAGCTGGGTACCACGGGGGGGTACCGAATTCTGGTTGTGAGTTTGGTGCTTTGTATTTGAGTTGTAATAAATCCTTCTGAGAATCATTTATTGTCGTGTCTTGTTGTCCTGCGCTTGAGCCTCTGCATACTGGCCGTGACAGGTATTCTCATTGTATTATTATTGTTATTGCTATATAATTATTATATTACCTTATTATTATTATTATTATTATTATTATTAATAAATATAATTTATTATTAATATTATTGTGTTTATTATTGATACTGGATTCTTATTATATTATTTTGTTATTGTTATTATTATTATTATTATTATTATAATAACCTATACTATTACTATAATATATCATCATCATTAATTATTGTAGCCAAAGAACTGAAATATTCAAGGATGTGGGTGTGGAGATTAAGTGTTCAGTGGTAAAACCAGCATTTTAAATATATCTATATTATTATAACTATATATGTGAAAAAAAAATGAAACAGTTTGGAAATCGGTCCAAATTTCAACAAATAATTCTACTTAGAGATTGAGAAATATCTCTTTCTGTTGTAATGTCCATGCACCGCTGCCTCTACCACCATCGGTCCAAGATGGCGGCGCTGTTGTTGTGTCCCTCCACAGTCGATGCGGCGTCTACGTATTATGATGTCTATTGTTTAAACCATAGACTGTAAAGAAAATGGACGGGACAAGCTCACGGTGGAGTGAAGCTTTTATTTTTAGAGCTCCCCCTGCTGACTGGTTGCAGTATAGGCCATAAGCCCCGCCTCCTCAATGATAACAGATGGGATGTGGGTTAAACTGTAAAGTTAAAATACTAATCATTTTTTTCCAAAGCTAAACTCTGCTGTGATCATTAGTTATTATCACCCTACATTATGTTCAAGTGATCATTTTTCTGTGAACTTTGTTTTAAATAAGTTATATGAGGTTGAAGAATGGGATTTGATGTCATATATGACAATGATTGACAGCCGTGGGTATTGCATAGCTCTCTTTGTGAATAGCAGTTACGTCGTGAAGGAAATCTAAGACACCATTTAACTTTTCTGTTCAGTTTTTTGGTCTTTTTTGAGCTACTAGTACTAGTACTAACCTCTATGATCTGATCATCTGAACAAGATGTTGGTAGAATTTCCAGTGGGGAAGACACTTAAGTTCTTGGTGTAGCGGGGCTGTGTAGGTCCTCAGGGCAGTATGCTAAATGGGCGGAGCGTGTTACCAGGGCTCCTCCTGCTGAACTCTACTGCACAGACTCTGGCACCAAATGACGTCAAATTTGCAAGATGGCAGCGGCCCTAAGTGCTGTATTTTGGCTTCAAGAACATTGAGTTGGAACAGCTACAGTACACGCCCACTGGTTTACACGTGTGGATCATTTGTGTGTGTGTGTGAGTGTGTGTGTGTTTACTCACCAGTCCCCTGGAGGTGCGTTGGGTCTTGCACACATAGAGGCTCCTGAAGGGAGTGTGGCATCTGGTAGACTTGCCTCTGGGAGCAAATGAGAGCGTGGGACGCTCCTCAGACGAGGAAAACTTCATCTGAGCCAGATTATGGATGAAGAAGTTCAGTTTGGTGGCTACACTGCCCAGACTGGACTCTATCAACCTGTGCACAGGGGGCAGAGCCACAGTGGGAGCTCAGTCAGTGGGCGGAGCCACAGGGGGTGGAGCTCGTGTTACCTGGTGAAATACATGGTGGCGTCGGCCTCAGACTCATTAGGTCTCAGAGCATCGTAGACGTATTTAAGATCCTCCAGATCAGAGAGCTGAGGAATCCCACACGACAACATCTACACACACACAAATTATTTTTCTTGTATTTTGAATTTCTTTGTCTGTGTGTGTGTGTGTGTGTGTGTGTGTGTTACCAGGCCCAGCAGGTTGAGGAACAGTTGTGTGTGTCTCCGTATACTATTATAAGCGTCACAACATAGATCAACAAAGTCGTGGAAGCGTCGTGAAGGTTTTTCTCCTCCGTTGATGACGTACGCCATGTCAGAGGTAAACACAAAGGGAGCGCGGTCTCTGTTGGCCAATCAGAGCAGAGAGCTGGGGTCAGGTGACTGTCAGCCATAATCATCATCATGATCAGGGCTTGACCTCTTGATGTTCCCAAACATCTGGGCGTGGCCCAGGAACTTCCCAAAGTCGATGTGGAACATGTGTCCGCTGCTCTTCAACATGATGTTGTCGTTGTGACGGTCACAGATTCCCAGCACGTACGTGGCCACGCAGCAGCCCGCACACGAGTAGATAAAGTTCTCTACGGCCTGGGGGAGGAGCCACAGGCTGTCAGCAGGGGTCGCTCACTCTGTGTGAGTGTCTGTGTGTATGTACCTTGTCGTACTGCTCCTCCCCTGGGTTGTGTTTCTGTAACCAGTCAGCGAGTGGGCGGTCCTTAAAGGATCCTGTGACACCGTGTTCCACCTGGATTTTCCTCAGAGTGTCAGCGTGAGGAACCATCTCCACCATACCTACACACACACAAGTCAGACACACACACACACACACACAAGTCAGACACAGACACACACACACACAAGTCAGACACAGACACACACACACACACACAAGTCAGACACAGACACACACACACACACAAGTCAGACACAGACACACACACACACACAAGTCAGACACAGACACACACACACACACAAGTCAGACACAGACACACACACACACAAGTCAGACACACACACAGACACACACACAGACACACACACACACACACACACACACACACACACACAAGTCAGACACAGACACACACACACACACAAGTCAGACACAGACACACAAGTCAGACACAGACACACACACACACACAAGTCAGACACAGACACAGACACAGACACACAGACACAGACACAGACACAGACACAGACACAGACACACACACACACACACACACACACACACACACACACACACACACACACACACACACACACACACACACACACACACACACACACACACCTCGTCCTGGGCCCGTGGACCAGCACTTGAACAGAACCATCCTCATGTCCAATCCTTCCTGCAGCCAGATTTTATTCATCATACGAATCATCTGCAGCATCAGCATGTCCTGCCTCAGGTCGTCTCCAGACTGGATGGAGACAGGTCACAGGTTAGCACACGTTAGGTTACCATGTTAGCAGGGTAGCACTGGTTAGCACGTTAGCAGGGTAGCAGGTTAGCATGTAAACAGGTGAGCAGGTGAGGTTTACCTTGAAGATGACCTGCACTGTATCTCCTAATGGGTCCACGTTGGAAAAGGAGAGTTTGAGTGGAACAGCATTGGAGTGAAAAAAGGAACACAACTGGAACACACACACACACACACACACAGATCAGTGTGTGTGTGTGTGTGTGTGTGTGCGTGTGTGTGTGTGTGTGTGTACCTGTGTGTTGATGCCTCTAACCAACACTGTGGGGTTCAGAGGAAGTCTGCAGCTTTTGTTCACAGAGAAGAAATGGTTCATTTCCTCCAGACTGTCAGTGAGGACAGACTAAAGAAGAAGAAGAAGGAGAGATGCTTGGCTGGACAGGGACACCAATGTCCTGCTGCTAAAGCTAATAGATACAAGGACATGTCCTCCTCAACTATGTCAATACACAACATTTAGTAGAGAATACAAATCTTTCATTAACTTGTAATGGATGGAGAAGCTTGGTTTTTAGGAATAAAATGCTGTAGGATGATTGGACAAATGAGCGCGTAAACATAACCTCAACCTGTACGTCTGTTATTACACACACACATACACACCCACACACAGACACACTTGTCCTCACCTGCCGGTTGGACAGTGGAGCATCTCTGACCTTCAGGGACACTCTGTGAAGGACGGAGACGAACCAGCTCTGACGGTTCAAGTCGTCTCTCAGTCCTCGCCCGACGCAACACAGCAGAGCAGCCAGTAGGTGCTGATAGCGAGCACCAAACTGTCTGTCCTGGAGACTGTCCTTCAGCAGCCTGGGACGCACCGGACACAAACAGACACACAGACAGAAAAGGTACAGACCACATGACAGAAGAACAGACAGGGTGTTTGTCTGAAACTGACCAAAACAGGTAGTGTGCGATGCAAACATCTCCAATGGCTCTACGGAGCAGGAATCGAACCAGTGCGCTGTCCAAGTAACACTCGTACTTCACAGCCTGAGACACAGAGAACAGCTGTCATCAGGCCTGGAACAATAAACACAACCAGAACCCCAATGAACCCCAACATACCTAAACAAACCCAGTAAACCCAATAAACCTAAATAAACCCAACAAACCAAAACATTCCAACAAACCCCAACAATCCCAACAAATCCAAAAGAACCCCAACGTACCTAAACAAACCCCAACAAACCCAAATGTACCTAAACAAACCATCATGATCATGTAGAGCTTTGAACAGGAGAATTTTAAACTCTATTCTAGATTTTACAGGGAGCCAATGAAGGGAAGAACCCATAAGAACCACAACGTACTTAAACAAACCCCAACAAACCCCGACAAACCCCAACAAACCTAAAAGAACACCAACGCACATAAACAAACCTCAACAAACCCCAACAAATCCCAACAAACCTCAATGAATCCAAACGAATCCCAACGTACCTAAATAAACCCAACAAACCAAAACATTCCAACAAACCCCAATTAACCAGACAAACCCCAACAAATCCAACAACAAACCCAATGAACCCAACAAACCCAAACAAACCCCAATGAACCCAACAAACCCAAACAAATCCAACAACAAACCCAAAAGAACCCCAACAAACCAAAACAAACCCCAATTAACCCAACAAACCCAAACAAACCCCAATGAACCCAACAAACCCAAACAAACTCCAATGAACCCAACAAACCCAAACAAATCCAACAACAAACCCAAAAGAACCCCAACAAACCAAAACAAACCTCAATGAATCCAAACGAACCCCAACGTACCTAAACAAACCCAACAAACCAAAACGTTCCAATAAACCCCAACAAACCCCAACGGACCCAACAAACCCAAAATACCCCAATGAACCCAACATCCGCAATGTACCCCAACAAATCCCAAAGTACCTAAACAAACCCAACAAACTAAAACAAATCCAAACACTTCAACAAACCCCAATAAATCTAAACAAACCCCAACGTATATAAACAAACCCAACAAACCACAATAAACCCAACAAACCCCAAAGCAGGGGACAGTTGGACGGTGTGAGACAAAATTTCTAATAAGTGTCTCACCTGGACAAGCTGAGGCAAGACATCCAACAGCTCAGAGTCTGAGATTGTCTCCATCCACTGGACAGCTGTTCTCCTCAACTCCTGGTCCGGGAATCTTCAGGGGACACGCGGGTCAGAGAGAGGACAGGAGGACATGAGTGGCCAAGTGGTAACTCACGAGGCGTGCAGCAGTCCCAGTGCGTCCAGATGTCCCGGACTAGTCCACTGTCTGAGCAGAGCATAAACTTCAGGTAGACACGCCCACTCCCAGCAGGGGGTGCTGGCAAGTACCAATGGGAGCGCAGCACAGTCGGACTGACAGAAGGACTTCTTTTCCCACAGCAGCTGCTTGTCCTCCGCTGTCAACCTGAGGACAGACAGGTGCATAACTGACAGGCGTGTAACTGACAGGCGTGTAACTGACAGGTGTGTTACCAGAAAAAAGTCTTCTTGTGCAGCACTTCCTGGACCTGAGTCTGGCTGACTGAGTCCAACCTGCTGAAGTCGTACTGGGGACAGAAGTCAGCTGGAGATGGTGTGTCAAACTGCACCTGGAAGGAGGAGGTGGGGAAGTCCACCTGACAGACATGTGTGTGTTAGGCCCTCACAGTGCCCCCACCAGGTCCCACACACACCTCACCTGGAGGACGACACTGTCCGGTTGGCTGAAGTTAGAGGAACCGGTCTGAGAGTTTTCTGTCCGAGCGTCCGTTGAAGACCACAGACCGAGTAACTTCCTGCCACAGGTGAGTGAGCTACACACACACACACACACACACACACACACAGAGCGTAAATAGTGTGTGTGGGTGGGGGGGGGCTGGGGGACACTGAGGGACCCACTGTCTGAAGTTGAACAGAGGCATAGAGACCCAGCCAAGTGTCTCCACGCCTCGTCTCTGCCGGGGCTTGTCCTCAACCCCCCCAGGAGGTGGCACAGGCGTGGCATGCAGTGTGACGTTTAACTGGGACTCCCGAGGTAACTGGTTCACCTGCACTGGGAAGCACACCCTGTGGGGCAGAGTTACAGGTTACCCACAGGAGAGTCTGTGATGGTAATGATGTCATACCTGTGGTCCCACAGCACCAGGTGGAACAGGTACTTGCTGACCCCCTGTTTGTTGGTGTGCTGTGGCGCACAAAGCTCCGCCCCCCCGTGAGTCAGAGAACAAGAGAGGAAGAAGCCCTCGTAGCTGCAGCCAATCAGAGAGCAGCACAGGAAAGAGGTCAGTCAGTCAGGACTCCTCTTCTAAATATGTTCATGGTGCTCTGAGGAAGCTCCTCCCCCAAATGTCTGTGTTGTAATAAGTGTTGATCATGTGATGAATTGTTCTTGTTTTCACATGAACTCAGTCTGTTTGCATCCAGTGTTATTTAGATTCTAATTCTTCTTCTGTGGTAACAATAACTGTCTGTTCCTCTAGGCTAACGTATGCTAATGTATGTTAACGTAGGTTACTACATGTCTGTGATTGGTCAGAAGCTTCAGCTGATCTGGAATTGGAAATGTTGGGTTAAGTCAAGCCTGCTACTACTACCATAGAGATATCAGGATTAATTATCCAGCTTCTTAGTACAGGCCGTGAGTGTGTGTGTGTGTGTGTGTGTGTGTGTGTGTTCTACCTGGTTGCCCAGGTGATGGGGATGCGGTGAGCGGCGTACACACTGAATGACAGCAGGCTGCTGATGAGCCCCGCTGCCTGCACAGTTCCCATAGCAATGAGGGTGGGCGGAGTCAGCAGGAAATTATTGTTAAACGTGCAACAGTAGAGCTCCACCAGGTCCAAAATGGCTGCCGTCAGCGCCTCAACCACCTTCTCTGAGGGACCAGACACATCAAGTGACCTACGGGTCACTTGATGCAATTGATCAAGTGACCTATTGATCAGGTGACCTACCTCTGTTCTCTCTGACTGCCAGCACTGATGCATCCTGTGGAACAGAGACATCAGAGTGAGCTGAAAGTGATAAACACACACAACACACACACACACACACACACACACACCACACACACACACACACACACACACACACACACACACACACACACACACACACACACACACACACACACACACACACACACACACACACACACACACACACACACACACACACACCTTGATGACGCGGGGCTGCAGGCGACAGGGGCATGCTGGGAGCTGACTGAGCGCTGAGGTCACATCCTGTGTTTCCACAGCAGCCAATGAGCTGCAGAGAGCCTTCACCGATTGAACCAGACGCTCCACGTGCAGCAGAAGCTCGGTCTACACACACACACACCCTTAGACTAGTGTGTGTGTGTGTGCGTGTGTGTGTGTGTTACCTCTGACAGTAGGAAGCTCTCAGCCTCATTATGAAACGTGTCTAACAGCAACGTCAGAGCCTCTCTACACAACACACACACACAATACACACACACACAAAACACACACACAACACACACACACCACACACACACACAAAACACACACACACACACACACACACACACACACACACACACACACACACACACACACACACACACACACGTTAAAGCACTGATCTTCTCCTCCCATTGGTTCTGTGGCTCCGCCCCTTACCTGGTTACGGTCTGTCTGATTGGTCGCTCCTGGAGCAGGATGCTGTGATTCATGTTGGACGGAGTGGCATCGTCTTCTTTCTGTACACACACATTGAGAATGTGCGTGTGCGTGTGCGTGTGTGTGTGTGTGTGTGCATGCGAGTGTGTGTGTGTGTGTGTTACCGTGCGACACAGCTCATTGTTGATCTCTGATCTTTTGGTCAGAGACAGTCGGACGTCCCAGTCAAACTTTAGACACTGTTGAACAAACTCCAGACTGGACAGAGTCTGAGAGCTGACACAACACCACACAACACACACACACACAACACACACACACACACCACACACACACACACCACACACAAACACACACACACACACCACACACACACACACACACACACACACACACACACACACACACACACACACACACACACACCACACACACACACACCACACACCACACACACACACACACACACACACACACACACACACACACACACACACAGATTAGAGAGCTTGTGGTGCATTCAGGTTCCACTCAGACAAACTGACTTGTTGAGGAACTCTTGGCGTCCACAGACTCTGAGCAGGAAGTGATCCACGTTGTGATGGTCCAGGTCCTCATGAGCATAGCACAGAGTCTGGAAGATCAGCAGGTCCACTGTGGACGACCCTGGTCACACACACACACACACACACACACACTGAGGCTAACACACTGAGGCTAACACACTGAGGCTAACACACACTCTCATACCGTCACAAGTGAAGGTCAGTGGTTCTCTGAAGAGCTCACTGATGATGGTGACCTTCACGCTCTGGTTCTGGTTCTGCTGCTCTGGTCTGAGTGAAGCCGACCACATGAACCCTGTGTTTTTGGAGCTGTCACTGTGTGGGAACGCCGTACGCAGCCTGGACAGATGGAGAGTGAGACATTAGCTGGGGTTCCATTACAGATTTTTGCAAAATAAAAGCGATATTTTTAAATGTCGACAAAGTATAACAGTTCTTTGAACGTGTTTCCATTGAAGGTTGTTTTGGGGGCGGAGCCTGGTAACTTTGGTGAAATCTCATCCCAGATTGTTTCACGTCTAATAATGACTAATTATTATTAAGTCTAATAATGACTAATTATTATTAAGTCTAATAATCACTAATTATTATTAAGTCTAATAATCACTAATTATTATTAAGTCTAATAATCACTAATCATTATTAAGTCTAATAATCACTAATTATTATTAAGTCTAATAATCACTAATTATTATTAAGTCTAATAATGACTAATTATTATTAAGTCTAATAATCGCTAATTATTATTAAGTCTAATAATGACTAATTATTATTAAGTCTAATAATCACTAATCATTATTAAGTCTAATAATCACTAATTATTATTAAGTCTAATAATCACTAATTATTATTAAGTCTAATAATCACTAATTATTATTAAGTCTAATAATCACTAATCATTATTAAGTCTAATAATCACTAATCATTATTAAGTCTAATAATCACTAATTATTATTAAGTCTAATAATCAAGGAAAAGAGGACTGCTGTCAGCAAGTATCTGAGTCTGGATCTTTAGAAGATAAAGACCAAGTCAAAAACCTTGGTGTTCTGATTGACTCAGATCTGACGTTCAGCATCAGATCAAATCTATCACAAAAACATCTTCTACCACCTAAAGAACATCTCCAGAGTGAAAGGTTTAATGACTCAGAAAGATCAGGAGAAACTGGTCCATGCTTTTATCTCCAGCAGACTGGACTATTGTAATGGTCTTCATCAAACATCTACAGCTGGTTCAGAACGCTGCAGCTCAGGTCTGAACCAGAACAAAGAGGTCAGAACACATTACACTGGCTCCCAGTCAGCCTCAGAGGAGACTGTAAAGTTCTGCTGCTGGTTATAAATGTGTGAATGGGTTTGGTCCAGAATACATCAGTGAGATGTTAGTCAGGTATGAACCCAGCAGGTCTCTGAGATCTATGGACACAGGTCAGATAGTGGAGCCCAGAGCTCACAGTAACCATGGTGATGCTGTGTTTAGTTGTTATGCTGCAAAGAAGTGGAACAAACTGCAGCAGAGCTGAAGTCAGCATCACATGTGAACATTTTTAAATCAAAGTTAAAGGAACTTTTTTCTCTACTGTGTATGATTGAGAGAGATTTATGGTCATGTTGATGATGTCATGTGTTTGTTGATGATTTTACTGATGATTTTAATGTTCTTATTGATTTTAAACTCTTAAATGTTGCACTTTTTGATCATGTAAAGCACATTGAGTTGCCTTGTGTATAAAATAAATTTGCCTTGCATCCAGTATACCAGCTATTTTAGCTCCTTTTCAGGTTATAAGCTGAATCTTCTCAGAAGTGTTTGTTTTCCTATTAATGAGACTGCTCTTCATCTTCAACACACAGATTTTTCCTTTAAATTTTGTATTAGTAAGACAGATTTAAGTGTCTTGGCATCAATGTTTCCCACACACTTTTAAAGAAGGAGCAGTTTGCCACTTTCACTGATTGGCTGAGTAAACACAGTAAAAATGAATGTTTTACCAAAATGTCACTTCTTGTTTTAAAATATTCCGCTCTTACGCTTTCAAAAGTTTTTTTTTTTTTTTTTTAAATCGCTTGACCAATTAATGGCCTCCTTTATATGGCAAGAGAAAACTCCAAGGATTTCTAAAACTCTACTTCAGAGGTGCACAAATATAGCACTGCCATATTTTCATCTCTACTATTGGGCTGCTCATATTCATAAGATACTTTAGCTCCTTAGAGTATTATCTTTCACCTCTTCCTCTATACCATTAAAAATCACTTATTATTCAGACAACCCCATAGTCTTTAACACATTCAAAATTTGGCAACAATTTAGATTGAATTCAATTCAATTCAACTCATTTATTTATATAGCGCAAAATACAACAAAGTCATCTGACCAAAATATAAAGTCCATAGTAAGAAAGAAAGAACCCAACAAGATCCACATGAACAAACATTTAGTGACAGTGGGAAGAAAAAACTCTCTTTTTTATAGGAAGATGTCCATTTTTATCTGTATTAATTTTATATAAATATATAATAACCCCCTATTCCCACTTTCCTCCTGAGACTTGACTTTCTTGCAGTGGAACAAAAAAGGTATCAAGAGTTTTCAAGACTTCTATGTAAATGGTATTCCCTACTTGTATGGATTATTTAAATCACAGCTTTTTAGATATTTTCAAATTAGGCAGTATGCATCTACCACATTTCCTAATTTCCCTTCACTTCCTTCAAAGCTTCCATGGACTGATGTGCTATCACTCAATCAAATCAGAAAGCTTTATTATCAAAAATGTACAACAGTCTTGTTTTATTTGAAGATAGCGGAACCTTAAAGACCAAGGCTGGGAGGGCCGGACTTCATTTTTAACTTTTTTAAAAAAATCTTTATGATATGAATATAATTTATTAATAAACACAAAAACACTTCTACATTGTTATGGTATCATTTCTAAAGTGTTTCTGATAGTAGTGTGACAGGATATTAACTGTGTTGTGTTTAGTTGTTCACATTCACTGATGATTATTTGCTGATTTTGCTCATTCCTCATTTGCTGCTGGAGCTCAGAGAACAAATATGATTGGTTCTTCAGTCAGGTCTGTGCTCCACACATAGACCACCTGGTCTGGTCTACATACTGTAACGGTTCTATGTTCTGGTTATGTTCCACTGTGTGTATTCAGTGGTTAACTGATGCTGAGATTTCCCACGGTCATGAAGGCATCATGGTTACTGCAGCTTTCTCTGCCAATGTGTGTCTTTGTTTACATGTGTTCTGAGTGTTGATTGGCTGGGAGGCTGGGGAAAGGGCGGGAAAAGACTAGTAAACAATTCTGTTCCCACGGTAGTGTGTGTATGATGGTGTAAGACGCTTCTTTGTGTGTTTGATTGTTTATTTTTAGTGTTACTACAACCTCCATTAAAGCCTGTAAAACTGTGATAACAACTTGAATCACGTCATTAATATATCTTTAGGGCTGTGGTGAGGGTGTGTACCCCCCCACCCCCCTTCCCCCTCTCCCTGAGGCACAGCGCTATTAATCTACGGCTGCTATACGTTCAATAAAATAATAATTTACGTCGGGTTAGCTTTGGGCTCAGGCCTACAATTTAAGTTAATGGGTCGGGCTGATCTAAACTCTGTTACATTAACATCTCTCATTGCTCGACACACAATATTATTACAGTGGAACTGCTCCAAGAGTCCTTTTCCAAATGTCTTAGGGAGATCATGTTTTTCCTCAATTTGGAAAAATTAAAGTACACTGTTCAGGAAGATTTTGTTCAAACATGGCAACACTTTATATCCCACTTCAACCACTTGGCTTCTGATTAATCCCATTATAGCCAGGTTAGAGAGAGAGAGTGTGTGTGTGTGTGTGTATGATGACGGGGCTCTTGACACATTTATATTGTGCTCAGTGATCATATGGTACCATTACTGTTTGTTTTGAATTACAACTTGTTCCTCCAGTTAATTGTATATTTTGAATACTGTCCCTTTCAAAATGTTTATTGTGTAGTTGTATGCATGTGTATACAGTATATACATTACACAGTTTCCTTTTTCTCTGTTTCTGTACCAAAGTATCTTAATCTATATTTGTATAAGGATGTTGTTGATTTCTATTTCCTGCCTTGAGTCTCTCCTCCCTGCTCCCTTTCCCATGCCCCTCCCCCTCCAACTAGGTGTAACACTGCTCTCCCTTTTTATATCCTCCCCATTATAAAATGTTTCTTACCCTTCCTTAGGGAGGGCTGGTGATGGTCACAATTAAGCGATGAAATAAATTAATATATTTCATTGCAATACCAAAACATGCATTGCTGTCTCATAATGATTGCACTTCTTGTAGTGTTGACCTTTGACATCATGTGCAGACAAGTGAAGAAAATAAAGAAATAAAAAAAAATTTAATTAACAAATACAGACACGTCTGAAATTCTTTTTAGCAATATTTGAGTGTTTTTTCTAAAAATGAGGTGTTTCCATGAACAGCTTTTATTGAACTATTCCAAGGATAATGGAAACACTGCTAGTGCGGACACAGTGAGTAACTCACACGTCCAGCATGTGGCAGAACGCCGCCACCTCCTCGTCTCTCTCCTCTGACACCTGGAACAGCTCAAAGCCAAAGCCATTGGTCCTGGAGCGCAGGGACACCTGTCAATCACAGGCAGCAGCCAATCAGAGGGGAGCTCTGTTTAATGGTGTGTGTGTGTGTGTGTGTGTGTGTGTCTCTCACTGGGTCAGCTGACAGCCTCCTCTGGGTACGGCTTTGATTGACAGGTAGGTAGGTTCTGGGCGGGACTTGGGGGGGGGGGGGTTTTACTGCGGGCCACGGGCTTCCCTGATTGGTCCCTGCTGGTCGTGGTCCTGCGTAGTGATTGGTTGAGAGGGAGGCGAGGGGGCACAGCTGGAGGCGTGTCTTCATCGTCTCTGGGAATGATGGTAAACTTATCGAACTCGTCCGACCTCGGAGCATCCAGGATGTACAGAGAGCTGGGGGTGGGGTTTTGAGGAGGCGGGTCCCGGGCAGGGATTGGGGGCGGAGCCTGGGGCGGGTCGTTGAGGGTGTGACTGAGGGTGCGGTCTTCTCTCAGCCGGCAGAGGGCGTCGTACTCCATCTGCAGAGCCTCTGCCAGAACCAGCTCTCTCTGACTCAGACCCAGAACCTGCAGGTTAGACCTAGCCTCCTCCCCCTCGCCCTGAGGGGGCGGAGCCGACATGACAAGCTGCAGGAGGGCACAGAGAGTAGGGATGGTTATAGATAGTATTCAAACTACAACTGTCATGCTTTGATTGATTTATTGTGTGTGTGTGTGTGTGGTAAGGCTGCACTGATCAGTCAACATAATTCACGTGTACTGACTAAAACTAGGAGAAGAGATCACATTACTCCTGTATTAGCCTCTCTGCATTGGCTTCCCATAAAATATAGAATAGAATTCAAGATTCTTCTTCTCACTTATAAAGCCCTAAATGGACAGGCACCAGTCTATCTCAAGGAGCTTGTAGTGCCATACAATCCCCCCAGAACACTACGCTCTCAAAATGCTGGACTACTCGTTGTTCCATTCATCTCTAAAAGTAGTATAGGAGGAAGAGCTTTCAGTTATCAGGCCCCACTTCTCTGGAACCATCTACCAACCACGGTTCGGGGGGCAGACACCCTCTCTACCTTTAAGGTTAGGCTCAAAACATTCCTCTTTGGTAAAGCTTTTAGTTAGGAACCAGCTCATAGCTCATAATTAAGATGCAATAGGCATAGACTGCCGGGGGGGGGGGGGGGTCTGGCATGCTCGGTTGGAGAGAGGTTGGAGAGGGTGTTAAGAGAGAGGTCATTTAGGTTAGAGAGGGACCGGAGAGGGTCCCATTCCTCTCTCAAACACTCCCTCTATGTCTGCTTCTTCCCTTGTGTGTTTGCTCCTGTTCTCCTTCTGGCTTTTGTCTTGCAGGTCCGTGGGATCCTCAGTGTGGAGTTACAGAGTCTCAACAACTCTGTCTCCACCCTTTCCTCTGCACACACCCAACACAGCATAACGTGGATGGCTGTTCATCATAGGAATGGGATCCACACAAGGTTCCTGCTGCTTAACAGAAGGTTTTCCTTGCCGCCATGATGAATTCATGTTGGGTGTGGGATACATATGTATGTGTATATACGTATATATGCATATGTGTGTATCCATAAAATGAAGAGTCCGTCCTTAAGACTGCTCTACTGTAAAGTGCCTTGAGATACCATTGGTTATGATTTGGCGCTATACAAATAAAGATTGATTGATTGATAATTGATTATATCGACTGCAAACATTAGTCGCTGATTTAAAGCGTCATATTTACGCTGAACCCCCCAGGTCAGGGGTCACTTCCTGCTCTATTGTTGCTGCAGTACCTCACATGGACTGATGGGGCAGTATCCCTCACACTGTTTACATTTAACAAGTAAACCATGAAGAAGAATGGCATGACAAACAGAAAAGGAGGCTCAGCTCAGACCTGAAGGTCAAAGTTGAACCTTTAAAGGTGCTAGATGACATTCTAAATCAATATAAATGTCATTGGAGAGGTCATGTGACCTCCCTTCACTCAATCTGGGGCGGGTCGTTGAGGGTGTGACTGAGGGTGCGGTCTTCTCTCAGCCTGCAGAGCCTCTGACAGAACCAGCTCTCTCTGACTCAGACCCAGAACCTGCAGGTCAGACCTAGCCGCCTCCCCCTCGCCCTGAGGGGGCGGAGCCGACATGACAAGAACTCAAAACTTCTCTGGTCTTTTGGAGAGAGCAGACGTGTTTTCACTGGCTCCGATAACACGACCTTGGCTACAGCTACAGCTGAACAGCCTGAAAAATTGGGCCCAAGACGAAAAGAAAAATGGTTAAGAAACCGCATGGAGGCCCTCCAGAATCTGATCCGGGTTTGGAAGAGGTCAAGGAGATGATACGCGAGGGACTACGAAACCTCAAAGACGGTCTATCTGCCGAGATAAAGTTGTTGGAAAAGACGCTGGAAAAATCACTGGAAAACCTTCAAAGTGAAGCAAAGGTACTGAAACAGCAGAATGAGAGAAATGCTGAAGAGATAAAACTGTTGAACGCGAGGGTTGAAGAGCTGGAACAAAAGGAAAGAGAGAACGATGTCATCATCACAGGCCTAAAGATAATACCCAGGAGTTACATGAGTGACGAAACAACACTGTTGTTCGATTGAACAACAGGTCATTGACTACTTGGAGTCAAAGGACATTGTCCTGAACCCTGACAACATCAACTCCTGCCATCTCCTGCCAAAGAGAAATGATAACAGAGCTGTAAAAATAACCTTCCCGAATATGAAATTTAAAGGAGAACTACTGAAGCAAGGCAAAAAACTGAAGGAAACGAAGATATTTATTAATGAAAACTTGACAAAACGAAACGCAAGCATTGCATGGAAGGCACGCCAAATAAAAAAAGGAGGAAAGACTCTAAAGACGTGGACGAGAAACTGCAGGATTTATATCACACCACTGGGAGAAGAGAACGGAAAACCAATATTCATCAAAACGATGGAAGACTTGGGAAAATACGAAGGATCCACCTAAACAACAACATTGCTGATGGTAATCATGGATATGGACCCAGATCTATATAAACACTGGAAACAAAACTCAGACTGTGATTATTTCACTGACACTGAATTCAATGTGGAAACCAAGAGTAAAAAAGGTTCATTTATTCATTTCAATTGCTAGGTGGTGGGGTGATTAAGGATTACATTACTAACCTTGCTTATGAACTAAGACATAGTAATGTGTTTATACAAGAAAGGGTTAAATATAACAGTGGAAAATACAACACTGCCAATAGAACTAAAAACAGCAGGAATAACCTTGATGTAGAGACAAAACAAGCTGCAAATTTGTGTGTCCAAAAGAGACATTCCCGAGTGGTGACGTCATGGATGAAAAGGGAAAAACCTTTCAAACAACTTCAAAAGAAGATTAACTTTTCTTGAACTGGAGGAACGCAAACAATGTCTAGCAGGGAACAAGACCGACACGAACAACGATAGAGAGGACGAATAAAAAAAAAAAAAAAAAAGACAACACTGACTACAGATGAGAATAAATCCTACACAAAAAAGGACTGTTCAGAACAACCTAAGGATGTTTGACCAGAGAGACAAGCTTTGATGTAAATTTTCGATGTACAAAACAGGGGACGGGGCCTAGATAAGCAAACTGCTAATCTCGTCTCCTTTTTCGGCATGAACAAAAAAATTAAAAAAATTAAAAAAAATGTAAAAAAAAAAGTGAATGTAACCATGTCGGAAATAAACTGAATAAATAAATTTTAAAAAAAAAATCATGTGATCTGAGTCACTGGAAGTCACTCAAAGTTGAGCGTTTTTAGGGCCCTATAAAATACACGTTAAAGGAATCATGGAATCTACCAATAAAAACGATTAAACGTACATCTTTATATGACATATAAATAATTAAAAAGGAGCAGTCAGAATAATCCATGTCACTATAACTTATATCTACCTTTTCATTCAATCTTACTTTATTTTTGACATACATTTTTGTTTAATTATGACGAGTTATTCACAGGAGTTAAAAACTAACATTTTCTTTAACAAATGATACATTTTTTTAAGAGAAAACAGAATTTAAAAAATTAAATAAGAAAAAACAGAATTTGTAAAAAAAATAAAACATTTTTATAGGGCCCTACATTTTTAACTTTTTAAACAACTTCGAGTGATGCTGTGTCACGACATCCTATCAGCAGCGAGTTCCTCCCTACGTCACGTCACTGGGTAGAAGAAAAGATCAAAAAGCACGACTATGATCAAGCGACTCTTCACGGGTGATTAAATCCACTGTAGTCGCGTTTGGTGTGAACTGATGACAAATTTATTTATTGGAGGATAAGCCCCTTGAGATGGAACACAAACATACACACCCATACATACACAGTAAACATTTAACAGTTGATCAAAACAGTAAATTTTTTATACCAAACTAAATAAGTAATATTAGTGATATCATTAATAGTAGCTATCTAATGATAGTAAAAACTTTCATTAGATTAAATAAATAAAAAGGTTTAGGCTGACAGATATTCTGGAGATGGAGGACAAGAGCATTTTTAAACATAGACAGAGGTTAGAGAGCGGATCGATAATGGGAGAATGTTCCAGTCAAATGAAGCTTTATATTTGAATGAAAATTTACCGACTACTTTATTTATAAAGATAGTATCAGAAAAAGAAATAACACATGATTTACAGCATCAAACTCTTCTTCAAACTACTTTAAATAAGCAGAATACACCGAGAGTGTTTGCGTTACCATGTAACTCTGCGGTGGGAATCGGTATCGGAAAAACACTACTATGACACAAACACGTATTGTAACCATTGTGAATAGATGTATATCACCACCTACTGGACTGGAGAGGTTAAATCATGGTGTCATCTACTTCCAGCTACTCAAAAAAGGTGGTACTTAGCGTAGCACCGCTAGCACGCTGCGTAGTACGGGCTGTCTATCATCACTGCAACATTTCAACATTTAGGCTCTATTCTCCCGTCTGGACTTAAGCACTTTTTTGCGCACCGGCAGTAACGCACTTCTCTCCAATGCGTACTCTCTGGTCCAGAGAATGTCTGCTGACACGCCCACCACGCGAAAGGAGGTGATGATGTCATTTTTTTGGGCTGTCTAAAAATCACAGAACATAGAGTTTTACCAACGCTTGTAAATGTTATTGAAATCTGTGAAAATGATGAAGTTCACTTTTAATTTGAAACGCCTTCATTGATAAACAATGTAACAGGTTGATTTGATCAGACTATTGATCAGACTATTGATCAGACTATTGATCAGACTATTGATCAGACTATTGATCAGACTATTGATCAGACTATTGCAGTGTGACTGAGAATCAGCCGCATTCTGTCTGAGTCACAGTTAAAATCTCTCTCCTTGATCATCATCATCATCATCATCACTGTAAAGCGTGACAGAGTTATATGATGTAGATATGATGTAATAACGCGTCCACAGAGCGTCCTGCTTTAATACAGAGGGATGTTTACAGTGAAACACAACTATTAACTTCCATAATACACAGTTTTAAATATTAATAGTTTAAAGTGACCTGAGCCTCATCATTCCATCCTCATCTGCATATGACAGCATGTTTTACTCTGTAGTGGATCAAACTGTGACTTTACGTTGGACATAAAATAGTTGAATCACTGTGACCAACGTGGACAGAAATCTGTGTCTGTCACAGTTTTAATTAATCACACAGCAGCAGCTGAGTGATCACAGCTGCTGCTGCACGACGCACGAGTCTGTGTGGCTTCAAATGTAACTAAGTCCATATTTCTAGTGTAATATAATGTTTCACCTTATGGGGGCGCTGCACTTATTCCAGGGTTAGAAGAACGTAAGAGGAAAAGGACTTACACACACCGGAGAATGTGCGTAAAGCCAGATTTGAATGGGAACGCCCACACTTCAGGGAGGCTCCACCCACAGTGTGTAACTGTGATGAAGGTGTGAAGTGACTGACTTAAGTACAGGAGGAGAATAGCATATAGCCAGAAACAGCACCACTGTGTGGTTTATTGGACTTACACACATGTAGAATAGAGCCCACTATAAATAAGTTCTGTTGATATTTCATTAATTCCTAATATCTCAGAATCATAAATACTGATTACATCACTTTCAATGTTTCATCACATTCACTATCTATAAACAGCTGATTTATCAACATCTGTGTCACTGATGATCTATTGATCTATTCCAGGTTCTGATTTAGTGTGTGTGTGTGTGTGTGTGTGTGTGTGTGAACTCTCTGTGTGTGTGTGAACTCTGTGTGTGTGTGTGAACTCTGTGTGTGTGTGTGAACTGTGTGTGTGTGTGTGTGTGTGTGAACTCTGTGTGTGTGTGTGTGTGTGTGTGTGAACTCTGTGTGTGTGTGTGTGTGTGTGTGTGTGTGTGTGTGTGTGTGTGTGTGTGTGTGTGTGTGTGAACTCTGTGTGTGTGAACTCTGTGTGTGTGTGAGAACTGTGTGTGTGTGTGTGAAAACTGTGTGTGTGTGTGAAATCTGTGTGTGTGTGTGTGTGTGTGTGTGTGTGTGAACTCTGTGTGTGTGTGAGAACTGTGTGTGTGTGTCACTCCCACAGGTTACGGTGGGAACTGTGACGTCACCAGCACCTGCCGCAGAGGTTTTTGGGTGTGACGTCATCGGAGGGCTCGGTACCGGTGTGTGTGTGGGCGTGTCTTACCTGGTGCTACCGGGGCCGGTGGTTGGTCCCAGTCATGAGCGCGTGGTTCCGAGGACAGCCCGGTAAACACCGGTGTGTGTTTAGCTCAGTAGCACAAAGCAGCACCGCGCATGCGCTATAAAACTCATTCCGTGTGAGTGACGCAGCTTCCGGTGAAACTTATATGACATGATAAAAATAAATAAATACAATGATAATTGATTAATAGATATTATTAGTTGATAATCACGAATTTGAAACAATTGATAATATTTTTATTTATTATTTATTGCTATCAGATTGTCCTAAACAAATTATACACCCACATTATTAATACACACATTATTAATCGATCAAACATTGATCCTACAGTGAATCAACATGTTTGAATGTAAACATAGATTTTAAAAAACATTTTCAATATTCTTAAAAAAAATTAAAAAATGTTGGAGTCATTGTAGATGATATTATCAGAATTTTATCTTAAAAACTGAAACTTTTTACATAATTTTCCATTTTTTGTCATTCTAACGATTGGAGTCAAAGTAAAAATGTCATTTTTAAACTTCAGTTTTTCACTGAAGGAGCTGATGAATCATTGTTTCCATGATGTCTACATGTAATATGAGGTGTTTTTTTTGGTTTTTTTTGTTAATTGAATTTCTCGTGTTTAAAATATTTCTTTAAATGTTAACAGCTGCTGTCTGCACACAGGTAATAATATTAATAAAGCATTATATCTTATAGCCTTACATCTGTGGCAGAGAAACGGACTCTGAACAGGCTACTGTCCATCATAGACAATCCACACCATCCACTGCACAGCGCCATCTCCAGGCAGAGGAGCAGCTTCACTGACAGACTGAGGACATCGTTCCTCCCCCACACCATGTGGCTCTTTAACAACTCTAGGGGGGGGGGGCGATAAAATCAACCATAGAACACTGGACTTAATGCTAATCACACCATGCACCCTCTGTCACACACGCACTTTATCACACACACACACACACATCTACAAGTTGGACTCTAAGTATGTACAAACTGACCATTACGCAGTTTGTACATTGCACACTGTCATCTGCACAACTGCACTTGAACTGGACTGGCAGACACTATACTGTATTTCGTTTTTATACCATCATATTTTACCTTAGTACTTTTTTTGCACTGTTTAAAATTTTTACATTGTACTTTCCCTGCATGCCCCTGTGTTCCCATACCTGTAAGCTGCTGGAACTGTGAATTTCTCTTGGAGATGAATAAAGTATCTATCTATCTATCTATCTATTTATCTATCTATCTATCTTTTATATTTCTCCTCTCAAAGATACTCTCAGCTCTTTAAATTGATGTGTCCCTCCACACACAGTGGTGGCAAGCTACTGTTGTAGCCACAACGCCCCGGGACACATAGACATCATAATACGTAGACACAGCATCGACTGTGGAGGAACACGTCAACAGACCTGTTACTGTGAAATAACCTGGAACTAAACATAACAACCCTGGATCAATCTGTCACTGAGAATGTTCATGTACATAAACATATAATATTTAATTTAAATGTTAACCTGCACTAGTGCTACTGCACTATTATTATTATTATTATTATTATTATTATTATTATTATTATTATTATTATTATTATTATTATTATCTTATCTTGTTATATTATTTTATTTAGTTTTGCACATATTTGTCCAACTACTGTTTATATTTATGTTTATATTTTTTCTAGTTGATTGTTATTATTTAATGTTTACATTAATAGAGAGCACAGTTCACCAAGTCAAATTCCTCGTGTGTATAACATACATTACATGATCAATAAAGTTGATTCTGATTCTGATTCTGAACAGGTGGTGGTGGAGGCAGCGGTGCATAGACATTATGAGAGAAAGAGATATTTCTCAATCTCTAAGTAAAATTATTAGTTGATTTTTAAACTGATTTCTAAACAGTTTTATTTTTTAAAAACATCACACATTTATAGTTATGATACAAAGATATATTTAAAATGCTGGTTTTACCACTCAACACTTCATTTTCATCTTTGAATATTTCAGTTCTTTGGCTACAATAATTAATGATGATGATATAATATAGTAATAGTAATAATAGTAACGGTATAATAGTAATGGTTATAATAAAAACTATAATAATAATAATAATAATAATAATTAATATTATAGTTACTGGTAGAGCTTTCAGTTATCAGGCCCCACTTCTCTGGAACCATCTACCAACCATGGTTCGGGGGGCAGACACCCTCTCTACCTTTAAGGTTAGGCTCAAAACATTCCTCTTTGGTAAAGCTTTTAGTTAGGAACCAGCTCATAGCTCATAATTAAGATGCAATAGGCATAGACTGCCGGGGGGGGGGGGGTCTGGCATGCTCGGTTGGAGAGAGGTTGGAGAGGGCGTTAAGAGAGAGGTCATTTAGGTTAGAGAGGGACCGGAGAGGGTCCCATTCCTCTCTCTAACACTCCCTCTATGTCTGCTTCTTCCCTTGTGTGTTTGCTCCTGTTCTCCTTCTGGCTTTTGTCTTGCAGGTCCGTGGGATCCTCAGTGTGGAGTTACAGAGTCTCAACAACTCTGTCTCCACCCTTTCCTCTGCACACACCCAACACAGCATAACGTGGATGGCTGTTCATCATAGGAATGGGATCCACACAAGGTTCCTGCTGCTTAACAGAAGGTTTTCCTTGCCGCCATGATGAATTCATGTTGGGTGTGGGATACATATGTATGTGTATATACGTATATATGCATATGTGTGTATCCATAAAATGAAGAGTCCGTCCTTAAGACTGCTCTACTGTAAAGTGTCTTGAGATACCATTGGTTATGATTTGGCGCTATACAAATAAAGATTGATTGATTGGTATTGTCATTGTATTATTATTATTATTAGTAGTAGTAGTAGTATTATTATTAAAAACTAAAAATACAATAATATGAGAATATAATGATATTTATAAGAATATCAATAACTAACACAGTAGTAGTACAATTATACAATATCAATAACAACTGTCAAATGCAACGTACAGCCTTAAACAATGTTGTCAATAAAAACCTGAGCACATCTGAAATAGTGTAAACACATCATTCCTCTATAGATGATGTAATACACTGTACGAGTGATTGACACCGGTCCAAGATGGCCGCCTTGTTGACGCACCGCTCTAGTGGGCGGGGCAGTCGATGCGGCGTCTACGTATTATAATGTCTATGGTGGCCATAGTGAACCATGTTTTATTTTGGCAGGGCTTCACTCCTGACAGGAAGCAGAAAGGATGGTTTGAGCGGATGCAGTGTGGCACACACACACACACACACACACAACTCAGCCCTTCACAATAAAAGCCAGACCAGCAGCTTTAAGTAGTTAATGTATTTAATCATTATAAAGTGGAATGAAAAGTTAGAATTTCACAGTAAAACACACACACACACACACACTGACTGGTCGTTCAGCTCTGGTTCTTTTCCACAGATGTTCTCCTCAGGTTCTCCCTCACCTTCACAAACTCTGGAGCTTTCAGGTTCTCCTGCTGCTGCTGTTCATACTGGACACACACACACACACACACAGGGTCAGGCGTGCGTGTGTGTGTGTGTGTGTGTGTGTGTGTGTGTGTGTGTGTTACCTCCTCCAGCTTCTTGTGTCTCCGTAGAAGCTCCGCCTCCAGGGGGGAGATAGTCCTGTGAGCTTCCTCTTCCTGTTTCCTCTGACGAATCAGCTGATCACGTTTCCTCGACTCCAGAACTCGCTGAAGCTCCGGCTTCTCCACACTGACACACACACACACATGCACACGTTAAAAACTGTCCCATTGCATTGTGGGAGAATGAGTCCAGCACAGTCTGTTGAATCCATAAGTTGTCAGTGAGTTAAAGCATGTGGACACGTGTCACTTCCTGTTGCAGACGCTGTGTGTGATCTTCATCATGGAGCTGCTCATTGAAACGCTAACCCTGCCTTTGTAATAGATCCAAAGCTACGAGCGCTAACGAGCAAAGCTAACAGAGCTAGCTGCTCGTTGGACCAACCAGTGACGTTAGATCCTGTGAACGACAGCCAATCAGGAGAAACCTCTCATCACTGATGGAAACGTGAGCACAAATCCATCTGTTGCCATGACGATGGTGGTCAAATGGAATCCAGTGAAGATGGTAAATGGACTTGATTTATATAGAGCGTTATCTCCTCACTGAAACAAAGAGCTTTACATCTCTCTCACAGTCACACACCAGTGGGATGGTCTGCCATGCAAGGTGCTAGTCAACCACTGGGAGCAACTTAGGGTTCAGTGTCTTGCTCAAGGACACTTCGACACATAATCAGGTAGTGGCCAGTTTTAGAGGTCAGGGTTCTTGATTGGTCAGACGCTACTAACTCCGCCCCTTTTACGTGTGCACCCACTGATCCAGGCGTCAAACCACAGGTTTAGTTAATGTCAGGATATGTTTATCCAGCTTCACAGGATGACTTCATCACAGACATGTGACTGTCTCTGATCTGAAGGTCACATGATCAACATTTATGTCAGCATTAGAGTAATGACCAATCAGAGCAGAGCATTAACACTGAAACAACACTTTCCTCTGTTTCTGTCTTTTATTTATGTTTGATGAACTTCTGTTGTCATTTACATTTATTTCCTCATTTTCTATGAATTGTTGTTTTAGAGCGTGTTTCTGCTTCTTCTTCTTCTGATTAAATTCAACAAAAACAATCACCAAACTTTACATCAGATAACTGTAACAACACACATACCGTCCTAAAGGTGGAGCTACAGGAAAAATATAATTATACATTAACAACAATTTAAAAGATTTCATTTATACATTTTAAACATTTGGAAATGATCAAGTGTTTTTAAACATATTAAACCTAAACTCCTCCTACAATTTTTTGCTCCATTGATTGTTCCAGTTCATCTACACAACTCACACACACACACACTAGTGATTTATTATGTTTCCATTTAAAGACAAAAAACAAGAAATATTTACATCAATTACCATATTTTAAACAGTACAGGCAAGAAAAAGCAAAAACTCTGACCAAACCACGTAATGCAAAATTAAGCAAGTGTGTATCACAAAAGGGTGATGTGGGAGGAGAAAGGAAAGAGAGTAAATGTTATTACAAGAACAAGAAATTATAAAAATAATTACAAATAAAATGGCTTCGTAGCCAAGACTTCAGGCAGTAAAGAGTTACAGATGTTGAGAACGAGCCTCTTTAGAAATATCTGTCCAAGTAAGACCATAAATTCCTCTTATTGTACCAAGATCAGCCTCCAAAAGTGACTTCAGAGGGTTCACACCCTCGTGGACAAAGAGCATTATTAAACCTGCTTATTCATTTTGGAGGAATGGGATCCTGCAGTACTTCTTCTACAGAAGATTGAGAGAGCCCCCCTGAATGTAGCCTTATTTTTGAGGAGACAAAGCTCCGAACCTGTAGATACCAAAAAAGTGTGTGGTGGGAAGGTTAAACTCAACCGAGAGCTGGTCAAATGATTTATTAATACCATTATCCACTAAGTCTGCTATGATGCAGATACCTTTGTCTGACCAGAGAGAGAATGCAGAATCTACAATACCAGGAGGAAAGTCTGGATTTAGATAAATGGGGGTAAGAGTAGAAAGATGGTCTTCCTGAGTCTCTATCTTCCTAATGGCTCTCCATACCTTCAAGGTGTTCATTCTTTCTGAAACCCATTTTTTAGAAACATATAAAATATTCCAGAGGGGCAGCTTCTAAATTGAGCTATGTAGATTTTGGGTCATTTCTAACCCATTCCCAAAGATACCTGCCCAGGAAACCCAGTTGGTAGTATTTAATACTGGGCAAAGCCAGAACACCATCTTCAACTCAGAGCTGTAGCTTCAATCGAGCTTGTTTATTCTTCCACAAAAAGGAAGTCAATGAACTGTTTAGAATAGAAACTGATTTTCTCGTCAGAAGAACTGGGATCATTTAGTATAGAGTATGTTCATTTTAAAAATATTAATTCTAACCAGAAAGGACAATGGGAGGGAGGTCCAGCGTGCCAGGTTGTGTTTAATTCTGCGGATTAAAGGCAGAAAGTTTGCTTTATAAAGACCAGAGAGGGACGGAGTAATATGTATACCCAGACAGACAAACCCAGAAGGAGACCATTGCCTAGAATGAAACCAGTCTGATCTACTGAAATGAGGTCTGGTAGAATTTTTTCTAATCCTGTCGCCATAATTTTCACAATAAGCTTTTTGTCCACATCGAGTAGATCAATTGGCCAATATGAAGAGCAATCCTCCGGTGGTCGGCCCTTTTTCAGAATTAACGAGATGTTGGTATCCATCATAATGTCTGGGAGATGAACAGATTCAAATGAATAAGACAACACTAAGTAGAGCATCGACCAACAGGTTCTGGAAAGTTTAAAAAATTCTGGGGTTGTGCCATCCGGCCCTGGTGCCTTGTTGTTTTGCATATCATTAATAGCACACATGTAAAATGGGCCTGTTCAACAAATCCTTCTGGGCCTGGGAAGCTTGAGGAAGACTGACAGCTGACAGAAACGTATGCATCAGGGTTTCAGAGTTAGGTTCAACATCTGATTTATATAAAGATTGGTAAAAAGCAGCTGTTAATGTCTTTGCCATAATGCATTCTTTTACCTCTCCCATCCTTTATTACAGGAACTGCCTGACAATTTATCCCTTTTTTGATGAATTTTGCTAAATATTTACTCGGCTTGTTACCAAATTCATGCATTCTGTGTTTAGCATAAAAAAGACATTTCTGGGTTTTAAACGTCATTAGGGTGTCGAGGGCTGCAGCTGTGCTGTTTATTTGAGATCTCAACTCATCCGAAGGATTAGAATCAAATTCCCTCTTTAGCTTATCTAATTGTTCGTCCAAAATATTCTGTTCTGCACCCCTCTTACGTTTCAAAAATGCAGAAAAAGATATTACTATACCACGTGATACAGCCTTTGCTGTCTCCCACAGCACATTAGGAGAGATATCTGGGGTATCGTTCTCAGCCATAAAAATCTTAAACTTCTCTGTAAAATATTGAATGAATTCAAGGGAGTTTTTGAAACGTTATTGCATTGGAGGACGTTGTTCTTTGTTAGACATGACCAACAACAATGGGGAGTGATCTGAGATGATAATACTACCAACTGAACATGAAACACATTCTGGAGGGCATGCCTAGGTGTGGACCTTAGAGTAGAAAGTATATCATCTGTCTGTGGGATGAAGAGTTCTCCAAGTGTCAATGAAGCCTACATCGCTACAGCAGCCTGATAAGGACTGGCTTGTTCCAGCGTTAGAGTCTAACCTTATATGAGATTTATCCAAGCGGGGGTTCACACAGTAATTAAAGTCACCTGTAATTACTGAGGAGTCCACAATCCAATCAGAGAACAGTGAAAAAACCTTGGTGTGAAAATGTGAAGGACAGGCTGGTGGGGCGTATACGTTTAACTAACAGACGGTGTCTCCATAAAGTTTCCCTGTTATCATAACATAACGTCACTCTTGACCTCAACTTCAGTAGGTGACAAGGCTTTATGAACAAGAATAGCAACACCTCTGCTTTTTGAAGTAAAGGACGAATAAAAGATCTGTCAACATAATGTCTTTTTAACTTATGGTGTTCCTCATCACTTACTGTATGTGAGACTCCTGAATAAAAGCTCTGGAACCCGTGAACATTCCACGAGCACAGCTTAATTGTTGCGTTATCAACCATTGTCAAGCGTTGCTGTAGAGGACTGATGTATGTCTGAATTAGACAGAGATTAAACATTTCAAATATAGAGTTATTGTAGGGAGAAAATAATGACAAAGATGAACATAGAACAAAAACACAATAACACTCATGTGGGAGAATAAAACCCATTAACAAAACTAAAAAACTAAAAACCCACCCCCTAGACACTTCCCCAAACGAAGCACGTAAAGACCTTACACTAGACCGGTGCTCAGACTGAAAATGTACACATAAGCAATACTACAAAACAGAATTATACGCATGGATGTTAAATTTATCCCATAGTAGTAAAAAACAAACCACAAAATACCAAGAAAGCAAACAGTTCCTGGTGACAGACTGTGGAGCATTATGAACTCTGGACTGTATTCCCTTTTAAAAATTAAAAATAAATAAATTATATATATATATATATAAGACTCACTGTCTCATAGACTCACTGATCTATACCACCCGGATCTACAGCGCAGACATTGTGATGTCATTCAGACTAGAGAAGTGTGGTCGGATGGTGACTGAGAGGGAAGGTAGTCCACACAGAAGGGGTCTCACTCCCAGAAGGAACAATAGCAGACATTGAGGACAGTTACAAGTACCTGGGAATCCCACAAACAAATGGCAACCTCAAAGAGGTGACAAGGAAAGCGGCTACGGCCAAATACCTCCAACAAGTAAGGCGTGTCCTAAGAAGCCAGCTCAATGGGAAGAACAAGTCCCGGGCTATAAACAGCTACCCCCTGCCAATAATCAGATACCCTGCAGGAATAATAAGCTGGCCAAAGGATGAGATACAGACCACAGATGTTAAGACACCAAAGCTCCTAACCATGCACGGAGGGTTCCACCCCAAATCCAGCACCCTGAGACTGTACGCTAGCCGTAAGGAAGGAGGCCGAGGACTAGTGAGTGTGAGAGCCACTATCCAGGATGAAACATCTAAGATCCATAAGTACATCAAGGACAAGGCTCCAACAGATGACGTGCTCAGTGAATGTCTCAGACAATGGGGAACAGAAGATGAGGTGCTGGAGGTTCCATCATGGGAGGACAAGCCCCTACATGGGATGTACCACCCAAACATAACTGAAGTGGTGGATATCAGGAAATGGTACCAATGTCTAGACAGAGCTGGACTAAAGGACAGCACAGAGACACTCATCATGGCTGCACAGGAGCAGGCCTTGAGCACCAGAGCAATAGAGGCCCAGATCTACCACACCAGACTAGACCCCAGGTGTAGACTGTGCAAAGAGGCCAATGAGACAATCCAGCACATAACTGCAGGGTGTAAGATGCTGGCAGGGAAAGCTTACATGGAGCTCCATAACCAAGTGACTGGTATAGTGTACAGGAACATCTGTGCAGAGTATGGGCTGGAAACCCCAAGGTCAAAGTGGGAAACACCTCCAAAGGTGGTAGAGAATGACCGAGCCAAGATCCTGTGGGACTTCCAGATACAGACGGACAGAATGGTAATGGAGAACCAACCAGACATTGTGGTGGTGGACAAAGAGCAGAGGAAAGCCGTTGTGGTTGTCATAGCAACACCGAGTGACTTCAACATCAGGAAAAAGGAACACGAGAAACTAGAGAAATACCAGGGGCTCAGAGAAGAGTTGGAGAAAACCTGGAGGGTGAAGACATCAGTGGTGCCCGTGGTCATTGGGGCACTCGGGGCAGTGACCCCCAAACTAAAGGAGTGGCTCCAGCAGATCCCAGGAAATACATCAGACATCTCAGTCCAGAAAAGTGCAGTTCTAGGAACAGCAAAGATACTGAAGAACCCTCAAGATCCCAGGCCTCTGGTAGAGGACCTGAGCTTAGAGAAGAAAGAGAGAGAGAGAGAGACCGCCCACAGTGGGTGAGGAAGAGTTTTATATATATATATTATATATGTGTGTGTGTGCGTGTGTGTGTGTGTGTGTGTGTGTGTGTGTGTGTGTGTGTGTGTGTGTGTGTGTGTGTGTGTGTGTGTGTGCACCTCTTGTGTGTACTCAGCAGTTCTCGGTGCAGTTCTTGGTGACTCCTGGACTCACTGATCGGGTTTATCAATTTCTTTGGTTTAATCAGATTCTCATCCTCGTCCTCTGATTGGTCTTCTGGTTGGTCCTCTGGTTGGGGGGTGTGGCCAGGCCTCCTACGGATTCCATCAGGGCGGAGCTTCACCTCTGTAATCATCATCACCATTTTTTTCATTCAATCAAGTTAAAACCTCCTGTCCATCTGTGTGTGTGTGTGTGTGTGTGTGTATGTGTGTGTGTGTGTGTGTGTGTCTCCTTTTAACTAAGAACCTGCAACCTGGGCTTACCGTTCTTCATCATCTTCTCAGTGGTGGATTGGATCAATAACACATGAGCTGAGAACCTTCAGCGTCTGTAGCTCTCAGGGAACGCAACTACAGCAGCCAGGTCACATGACCACACACACACACACACACACACACACACACACACACACACACACACACACACACACACACACACACACACACACACACACACACACACAGCCCTTTTCAGAGCACTCCGCTCTAATTGGCTGGAACCAATGTTTGTGTTTTTGTGAAACTTTGTAGACTGATCTGATACTCAGGACACGTCCCAGTTAGACCCACTACCACAACCACTAATAGAACCACTAACAGGGAACCACTCATAGAACCACTAGAACAATTTACAGAACCACTAACTGGGCATAAAACTGAGAGTCAGAATAATCAAGACCCAATCTCCTCATCCTGATGTTGTACAACGTTCTCTAACCAACCAACCAGTACCAATGGGGTCTGGATGGATAAACATCACACTGTGGAACCATAGAACAGCCCAGCAGTGAGTGGACCCTGGACGGAAGCTGAAGTTTCCAGAGCACATGATCACATCTGAACTTAGACCACACATAGTTTTATCATCTGACTCCTCCAGGCCAGTGGTGGTCTCTGAACCAACAGTGGTGTTTCCTTAGAACTAACAGTGTGTGTTTGATCAATCGTGTGTGTGTGTGTGTGTCTCCATAATAAACCCTGGACCAGTTCACTAATCACTAACTACTCTACAATCCTTGGATACGTACAATTATTCCCTCCTATCTCCTTTCCTATCTATCTTTCCTTAACCCTGTGAATGACGTCAGGGTTGAGGAAAGGTGTTAGGAGAGGAGTTAGGAAAAGTTGTTTATACAATCAGACACACTTCCACTAGGTGACGTAATAATCTGACGCTGTGAAGGTCAGTGACGTCTGTCGTGGTGAAAAAACTACACAATTCCTAAAATAAACTAAAAGCCCATTTCTAACACTTTCACTGATATAATGTCATAAATCATATGGTTTGAATGTAAATCAAAGGAAAAGAGGTTACCATGGCTACGAGGAACTAAAGGTAAACTAAAGAACGTCACATAGAGAATGGTTGATCACACTCACCTTCTACTCACTAATATTAATTATGATTAATAAAACATGTGGTTAAAAATGTCTCTGATCATTTTTCTAGAACCACAGAGTGTCTGTTTTATGTCAGTTATAATCTGATTATATGTCTGTACTATATATAATAATATTTAGGTTTTACATTATTTATTTAAAGTTGTTCATATTATTACATTAGTAACTTACATGATCTACGTTACTTGTCGGTCATCTTGAGTTTCCGTAAACGCTCTGGTGTGTGTGTCCCTTTAAATGTTGTCACCGCAATGAATTGTGGGTCATCATTATATGGTTTCCTTTAGTAAAGGATGTATCAGTGTTTCCTAGGCTAAAGGAGGTTATAAAGGAAGCATTGAACCTCTTTTCCTGAGCTTAAAGGGAACTCAGACACTCTTTATCATGGCCGCCACCTAAACACTTCCTGGGGGGACGGAACAGTGGATAGGAAAGGAGATAGGAAAGGAGATAGGAGGGAACATTAGGACACAGCCTTTAAGTCCATCTCACGAAAGCACCAGAACAGTTTGGGGGCTTGTCCAGGATCTAAACACATTAAATAATGAGCTGTGAGCAGCTGGTAGCAGTAAAAGATGTGTGTGTTCATATTTCTACAGCACATTGTGTTTTCACTGACGTTAAAGAACCAGTAACTCACCTCTGCTGGGTCTGTGTCTGTAGTGTTTGGACTCATGATCAATGCTGAACGCTCTCTGTAACCAGAACACACACACACACACTGTGGTAAACATTATGTTTGCTCTCAGAGAAACGTCCATGGAGGGTGTGGGGGTCCCTCACACACACAGAGGGTCTCTGTCCTCATGGGGACGCCTGATGAAGCTCCTTAGCAACCACAACAAAGTCTATTCAGTCTGAAGGAGAGAACAGTCAGGGACTACACACACACACACACACACACACACACACACACACAATTCTATTAATTTCACAGAGCTGTCTTTACAGTTTTTTTGGATTATTTTAGCATGATTTTCAAAACACTACAGATCATTTGCATAATTAAACACTCTTGTAAAAACTATAAACTTCTTTTTAAAAACCACACTTTGTTACCATATGAAACACACACGTTTCACATTACTGTACTCTGTTAGCATGAGTTACAGTCTGCTGTGATAAACCTAAAACACTTTTAACACTTCTACTTCCCTATGATTACAGTAGCTACTATCAACAAAGTACTAATATTATGTAAATTCACCAAACACTACACAACACCAATGTTGTAAACTGAAGAAACTCATTTATTTATCAACACGCCCAAAATGTTGACATGGAGATTCATATACTGAGACAAAATGTGACAAAAACAAACTAAACATGGTCTCTTCATCTACTGTAACTGGATCTGGTCAGAGAATTTCATCTACATCACAGACAATGTCATCATTAACAAGACATGATGAATGATGAATCCATCCTTGCATTGCTGCTACCTCCATCTGGTCCCAGGCCTCCTCCATGGATTGGATGAGGGGTACCTCAGCCTGGAAACAGAGGTCATATACCTTCACCTCCATGATGAGAAAAACTCTTCTCTAGGGTTGAGGAATGGAGAGTATGGTGGAAGATATAAGAAATGTAGATGTTGCTGAAACCAGTTCTGAACCAGAGCAAAGACACATTGTTCTAGACAACAATGTATAGAATATGATCCATTTGATGCTGTTATGTTGTGCTATAGAATGTAAGTATGAGTGCTGTGTTGTACGGCCCATATGGGCATGGTGGTGGAGGAGCCCATTCTGTGTAATGGCTGCACAGAGTGTTATATTACCCCCACGTTGCCCTGGGACATTGACTATAGCCCTGTGGCCAATGATGTTTCTGACCCTCCTTCGTGTTCTCGTCAGGTTGAACTCAGCCTCATCTACGTACATGAACTCATGCTGGATCTCCTCTCCATCCATTTGTAGAACTCTCTGAAGAACAGTATCAGGCACTGTGTAGATCTAGTATAGATATTACAGTATAAGATTATGAGACAGTAAACATGATCACACTGCTACAGTGAATACATATCTCTACATAATCATGTTACAGTCGTTTCATCCTTTCAGAATTGTGCTCCAAAGACACTGGATAAATGATCTTCATGTGAATATGGTTCTTTTTTATGATGCGTGTCAGTGTTGATGTCCAGACCTGATGGACATTGTTGAATATGGTTATTGATAATGTTAGCTTGGAGCTGATTGAGTGTTATTACATTGTTGGCTAAAACCATGTTTACTATCTCCCTCTCTTGCTGTTCTGTGAACATGGGAGGCCCCTCCCCCTTGTCGTTCCTGACCCTCAATCCTATGTAGAAAAAAAAGAACAGTTTACAATACAAGTCATTTCACAGGAAACAGTAACAGAAGTGCTGATAGTGCATATATTACAGTACTGTAAGCAGTTACTGAAACATGCAGATGTTTTTGATATATTTATAAAAGCTATTTTCCAGTAGAAATGTTCTTATCACACTTGTTACTGTATATCAGCTTAGATGTGACTGTACTCACAGTCCAGCCTCCCTCAGCGTCAGGCAGTGGTTGATAACGTGGTCAACCAGTGTTGATCTCATTGGTCAGATTAGGTCCTCTTTGAGAACCTTCTTGTCTTCCTCTTCCTCTACCTCCAGCATGGCCTCCTTCTCTTCCTCTGTTGATTCCTCTTTCTCCTCCTGGTCCTCCTCTTTCTCCTCGTCCTCCTCCTCGTCTCACTCTTTCTCTGACTCTTTCCATTGTGTTTGAAGACGATGAACTCACCTGCTGCTTTTTATAGGGCTTACACACCTGATTAGTGTGTCTACAATTAAACAAACCAGTGTTTTCACACCTGATGACTGTGTTGAACCAATTGGTTGGACGGTGTGGTCATGTGACAGTCAGTGCTTTGGTATTTAAGGAAGTGACTTCATGATAGATTTATGTGTGTAATGTATGTTAAGTGTGTTTAATGTTTTATAAATCACTGTGTAGAGTTTAGCAACATGTGAGGTTAATAATGTGTTTATAGTTGTACAAATATGGGCTGATGTTTTACTTCTTCAGTGTAAGGTTTTACTAATAGTGTACGACTATTAATTTTAGTGTGGAAGATATCCATAAAAACTTTAATAACATCATTCTCCTGTTGGGGGCGGAGTTTCCTGTTTCTCATGATTGTGTGCTTACAGCAGAGTCAGCGCTGTGGAAACATTATCTCACCAGGTTTTTTTTTATAAATCCCAAACTTTGCTAATATGTGACGTACGCTTTCTTTAGCATGTACGCAGCGTTTATAAACGAGGCCCCTGACCTGTACCAGCTCAGACTCTCACAGGGAGTAGGACTCCGCCCCCTGCCCCAGTGTGGGGGTGTGTCCCCATACAGACCAACACCCTACCAGTGCAAACACAGCAGTGACCTCTAAACTCGTGTGAACACTCACCTTCTTTCCATACGCTGCTCCCATGTCCGTCCCTCTGTCTGTCCTCTAAGGGTCAGTGAACAGGAAGTGTCTGTCCTCTAAGGGTCAGTGAACAGGAAGTGTCTGTCCTCTAAGGGTCAGTGAACAGGAAGTGTCTGTCCTCTAAGGGTCAGTGTGTGGTTACTGTGAGGAGTTAATGAGCTCTGAGAGGATTACTGAGATTACAGATGACACACCAAAGATCTCTCACACACACACACACACACACACACCGTAGTGTCATAGCTGCTATGGTTGGACAACCTGACCCTGAACAGGAGGTGGACATGGTGGACGACTACGGGGAGTCGTGGTCAAATGTTTTTATTCCACCTGTGTTATTGAGATCATTTTAATAGAAAATATGTTTGTGCTGCTGTGATTCTAACATATTCCTGTGAGTTCCACGTCTCAGATGTTGGTTCTACCTCAGGTGTGTAGTAAAAGTTTACAATGAAATGGTCCCAAAGTTTTGATACTTTAGGTTGGTTTTTCTGTTCTTCACAGTGTAAATGGTGAAACGACACCGCCCCCTGCAGGTCATTTTATATCATTAATTTACATTAAATTAAGCATCAATGAAAACTTTAGTCAACATGATTACTGTTGTTACTAATCATTGTTTTGTTATACATAGCGTGAATATATAGATGGTTACGTATTTAATTCTATTTTTTATTTTGCCCCTCCCCCAGAAGAATCTCTAACTGTGTCCATAGGTGGAGGGTTTCCATCAACATCAGCTGTGGGACAGACAGTGGAGCTCCGCCTCCAAAAGCTACTATCACACAAGACTGGTTCTTTCATCAGGCTTGTTTTATTCCAGCACAGATCAAACAGCGCCCCCTGCTGACAATAATCACCATATTAGGATTTTAAACCATGTGATGTCTGTAGCGTCTGTGGTTTATGGTCATTTTTAGTTTTTTTGGATTATTTTAGCATGATTTCAAACACTACAGATCATTTGCATAATTAAACACTCTTGTAAAAACTATAAACTTCTTTTTAAAAACCACACTTTGTTACCATATGAAACACACGTTTCACATTACTGTACTGTTAGCATAAGTTACAGTCTGCTGTGATAAACCTAAAACACTTTTAACACTTCTACTTCCCTATGATTACAGTAGCTACTATCAACAAAGTACTAATATTATGTAAATTCACCAAACACTACACAACACCAATGTTGTAAACTGAAGAAACTCATTTATTTATCAACACGCCCATAATGTTGACATGAGATTCATATACTTTTTATTTTTATTTAACCTTTATTTAACCAGGAAAAAAATCCCATTGAGATTAAAAACCTCTTTTTCAAGGAGTCCTGGCCAAGAGGCAGCAAAGTTACACTGAACAGAAATACATTTACATTACATTAAAATGACAGGATAACATAACAATTACAGACTGAGGCAGTCTCAAATTCTCAGTTTCATTTTAAAAGCATTCAAGGATAAAAACTCCGTCAACTTCCAGTCTCTATGCAGTGTGTTCCAAACACAAGGAGCTCATGTACAAAGGCTTTTTTCCAGCTCTGTGTGAGCAACAGCTGATCATTGGATCTCAGTGCATAAGTGTTCGTGCTTCTCTTTGTAAGTAATGTACAGATGTAAGAGGGCAGTAATCCATTAAGAGCCTTATAAATAAAAGTAAACCAATGACACTGCCTCCTAGTGTACAGGGATGGACATCCCACCCTAGAGTACAGCTCACAGTGATGTCATGGCTCTACAGTTTGTGATGAACCTCAGAGCAGAATGATAAACAGAGTCCACCATCAGAAGACATGTACAAGAAGCCTTCATATAAAAAAGGTCACCATAATCTAACACAGATAAGAATGTGGCAGAGACAAGGAGCTTCTTTACACCAAAAGAAAAACATGTCTTGTTGCGGAAGAAGAAACACAATTTAAGTTTTAATTTCCTCACAAGTTTGTCAATGAAAAGTTTAAAAGTGAGGGAATCATCAATTACAACACCAAGGTATTTATATTCATGAACCACTTCTATGACATTTCCTTCAAGAGTGGACACGACCAGGGGAGTTAGAGGCACCTTCTTATGATTAGAGAACAACATTAGCTTGGTCTTCTCAGCATTGAGAACCAGTTTTAGATTAATCAGTGAATGCTGGACAGAAACAAAGGCTTTCTGCAGGGAATTAACAGCCTGTTCAAGAGATGATCCGAAGCAATAAATAATTGTATCATCGGCATAAAAATGCATATTAGCATCAGAAACATTTTGTTCGACATTATTAATGTACAAGATAGATAAGAGGGGCCCCAAAACAGATCCCTGCGGCACCCCCTTGTGAACAGTAACAAATTCAGAACAAAGGCCCTCATATTTAATACACTGGGTCCTGTTTTCTAAATAATTTGAAAACCAAGCGACAGTGTGCTCTGACAGTCCAATGAGATGTAGCCTGCGTTTTAAAATAGCATGGTCTACAGATCAATAAAGAGTGAAGCACAGAACTGTTTTTATCAATAATGTCATTTATCACCTTCATAGTAGCAGTGACAGTGATGTGCTTTTTTCTAAAGCCTGATTTCAATTTAGAGAGGATTTCATTAGAATAAAGAAACTCTTTCAACTGATCACAAACAAGCGACTCCAGGATTTTTGATAAAACACATAAATTTGAAATTGGCCGATAATTGGTAAGAACTGCTGAGTCACCTCCTTTTAATAAAGGGAGCACAAAAGCTGATTTCCAAACAGATGGAATATCTTTGTTCCTAATTGAAAGATTAAAAAGAATTGAAAGTGGCTCTGCTATAAAATCAGCTGCCAGCTTTAAAAAGTAAGGCTCAGTAAAGTCAGGTCCAGAGATATACTGAGACTAAATGTGACAAAAAAAAAACTAGACATGGTCACTTCATCTACTGTAACTGGATCTGGTCAGAGAATTTCATCTACATCACAGACAATGTCGTCATTAACAAGACATGATGAATGATGAATCCACCCTTGCATTGCTGCTACCTCCATCTGGTCCCAGGCCTCCTCCATGGATTGGATGAGGGGTACCTCAGCCTGGAAACAGAGGTCATATACCTTCACCTCCATGACGAGAAAAAGTCTTCTCTAGGGTTGAGGAATGGAGAGTATGGTGGAAGATATAAGAAATGTAGATGTTGCTGAAACCAGTTCTGAACCAGAGCAAAGACATATTGTTCTAGACAACAATGTATAGAATATGATCCATTTGATGCTGTTATGTTGTGCTATAGAATGTAAGTATGAGTGCTGTGTTGTACGGCCCATATGGGCATGGTGGTGGAGGAGCCCATTCTGTGTAATGGCTGCACAGAGTGTTATATTACCCCCACGTTGCCCTGGGACATTGACTATAGCCCTGTGGCCAATGATGTTTCTGACCCTCCTTCGTGTTCTCGTCAGGTTGAACTCAGCCTCATCTACGTACATGAACTCATGCTGGATCTCCTCTCCATCCATTTGTAGAACTCTCTGAAGAACAGTATCAGGCACTGTGTAGATCTAGTATAGATATTACAGTATAAGATAATGAGACAGTAAACATGATCACACTGCTAAAGTGAATACATATCTCTACATAATCATGTTACAGTCGTTTCATCCTTTCAGAATTGTGCTCCAAAGACACTGGATAAATGATCTTCATGTGAATATGGTTCTTTTTTATGATGCGTGTCAGTGTTGATGTCCAGACCTGATGGACATTGTTGAATATGGTTATTATAATGTTAGCTTGGAGCTGATTGAGTGTTATTACATTGTTGGCTAAAACCATGTTTACTATCTCCCTCTCTTGCTGTTCTGTGAACATGGGAGGCCCCTCCCCCTTGTCGTACCTGACCCTCAATCCTATGTAGAAAAAAAAAGAACAGTTTACAATACAAGTCATTTCACAGGAAACAGTAACAGAAGTGCTGATAGTGCATATATTACAGTACTGTAAGCAGTTACTGAAACATGCAGATGTTTTTGATATTTTTATAAAACCTATTTTCCAGTAGAAATGTTCTTATCACACTTGTTACTGTATATCAGCTTAGATGTGACTGTACTCACAGTCCAGCCTCCCTCAGCGTCAGGCAGTGGTTGATAACGTGGTCAACCAGTGTTGATCTCATTGGTCAGATTAGGTCCTCTTTGAGAACCTTCTTGTCTTCCTCTTCCTCTACCTCCAGCATGGCCTCCTTCTCTTCCTCTGTTCCTTCCTCTTTCTCCTCCTGGGCCTCCTCTTTCTCCTCGTCCTCCTCCTCGTCTTACTCTTTCTCTGACTCTTTCCATTGTGTTTGAAGACGATGAACTCACCTGCTGCTTTTTATAGGGCTTACACACCTGATTAGTGTGTCTACAATTAAACAAACCAGTGTTTTCACACCTGATGACTGTGTTGAACCAATTGGTTGGACGGTGTGGTCATGTGACAGTCAGTGCTTTGGTATTTAAGGAAGTGACTTCATGATAGATTTATGTGTGTAATGTATGTTAAGTATGTTTAATGTTTTATAAATCACTGTGTAGAGTTTAGCAACAAGTGTGAGGTTAACAATGTGTTTATAGTTGTACAAATATGGGCTGATGTTTTACTTCTTCAGTGTAAGGTTTTAATAATAGTGTACGACTATTACTTTTAGTGTGGAAGATATCCATAAAAACTGTAAATGTCAATGACTTTAAAGCTGCAGTTTGTATGTTTGTTTGTCTTCATTTGGACTTATATATATATGTATATATACACATACTATAATCTGGACCTCAGAGGTGTGTTCCATAAAGGATGTTTAACAAACTCTGAGTCTATCCATAAACTCTAGGTCAACATACCCTCCATGATAAACTCTGTGTATCTGATTCATTACAGCTGGTATGAAGTGGATCAATCAACTCTGAGTATGTAAACCTTGGGTTACTGATGTGCATGCGCGCGATAAAAAGCCATCATCAATGGATCAGAGATTTACTTGAGCTGCCATGGCAACCACCCAGAATAGAGTGATTTATTCACCATGATGGTGAAATAAGCTGGTGTTTGATGAATATGATCCTGTTCTAAAGGTGTGTTCAGTCTTCAGTGATTATAGTGATTAAATCACCTGTAATTAATAACACTTTATGATCACTTCATCACTTTATCTCTTCAGTGACGTGACGAGTGGTGAATAATAATAATAATAAAATGTGTCTGAGGAGACGTGTCAGCATCATAGGATGTCTGCATAGAGAGTCCTCCTGTTACACTGGATATAAACACAGTGACTGATGCTTCATATCTAATCATTTATATTGATTTTAATGTAATATTATCACCAGATTCATCTCTACGTCATAAAATATGTCATAAAACAACACTGAAGTGGGATGTGAACCCGTGACCCATCGCTTCCTAGAGCAGTGTCACAACTGTGACATCATATCTTCATAGATGTATGATCTACAGATTTAACTGTATAATAATATAAAACAATAATCAAGCCTTAAAAGTGTATTAATTTAAATGATCATCTCCTCCTTTATATTATCTACAGGTTTGTATTCAGTGAACTTTACTACAGACGTCAGTAGATGTTTTAATGTAGATCAACCTCTCAGTGTGTTTCACTAAATGATCTACATCTACAATGTTAGAAAGAAAACTACCGTTAGCACAAAAACATAAAGCAGCATAACATTAGTAATGATGTGAACACGTCTGTGGTGTGTGATGTCACTAATGTGTTTCAGAGAAAAGGGTTAAGAACAACATACCTCATGTTTAGGAATGAGATAGTCAGAGTTTGAACATAACCTGTTTTATGGAACAAACCTCTGGAGAACGTTACACAGCAACAGAGTAAAGGACAAACTACACCAGGGTTCCTCAAGACCACTATCATCATGTTTTAGATGTTTCTCTGATTCATCATCAAGGGTCTGCCCCACTTCCTGGTAGAGAACAGACCAGTAATTAGGTGTAAACCTAGAGAAGCATATCCACGGTAGAGAGAACACACCCCGTTCATTCATAGTGTGGATGTGGAGAGGATGGGGGAGGGGCTTACTTTTTTTATTATTTATTCCGAATTAAAGTGTTCTGCTTTATGTTTACGTAGAAATAATAATTCCTGAAGGAGGTTTACATGGTTTATTCAGCTTTATTTAATTCTTCTTTAGGTCTGGGGGCTGGGAAGGTTCTGATTGGACAGGAGAACGTGACGTATCACGTCTATCAGGAAAACACACAACAAAGCTTTTATTGTTGACTATAACACAGAACACCACATTAGAACTGTTTTCATATTTATTCTGATTGTAGTTTAGAATCAGCAGCGTTTCAGTTTGAACCGTGGAGTGTAAGAGAGATATGAACTAATCACTGGTAAATAATCACCAGTAATAAATATTATCTCTCTGGTAAAGATAGTAGCTCTAATAACTGGTAAAATGATAAACTTACAGTCTGTACATACAGTACGGTGACACATTTACTCCACCTCTGGGTCCTAGTGCCTGTTCTGTTTACTGAGGTCAGTGTGTGTTTAATAAGTCTACATGTTAATGTCTCCACTCTTTTCATTATATTCAGATCTTTTAAAACTCTTATTAAATAGTCTAGGCTGGAGTCCGAGCCGCCGCCATCTTGGATTATGTCGTCATCGCTGCAAGTCGCACATGCTCAAAACAATCCATATTAACTAAAGCGGCTTTAACCAAGTGAAGTGTTTACAAGAAAGAGGAATTATCTCATTCAGAATTAAAATCAGAATACACCAGCCACTTAATTCAGATTTAAGTTTAATTCGGAATTAAATTAGCATTAGGAATTATGTGTTTTCAAGGTCAGATTAAAGAGGAATTAACTTTAATTCTGCTTTAAACAGGAATTAAAGCTTCCATGTAAATGTGACCAGTCACTATGGTGATCTTTGATGTCAGAGTCTAAAACATCAGATTAATTCTCTTCATGTTTTCAGCTCCATTAGAAACAGGAGGAGGTTGATAACATTCCACACATATGTATGTGTATATACGTATATATGCATATGTGTGTATCCATAAAATGAAGAGTCTGTCCTAAAGACTGCTCTACTGTAAAGTGTCTTTAGATACCATTGGTTATGATTTGGCGCTATACAAATAAAGATTGATTGATTGATTGATTCCAGTCTCATCACTCTACAAACTGCAGCTTTAATGTCACTTGAGTTCAAAGGTAAATAAATAACACTTGTGTTGCCATGGTGATGGGCTCAGGTCACACAGTTTATTGTGAAGGAGGAGAAGGGGTGGGGCTACTGCTGGGCGGGGCCTCATCTTGACTGGGACCAATCATCTGCAGGAACAGCTCCCTCAGCTCCATGATGTCATCGTCAGGGGGTGGAGCCGAGCGTTGCTGACGCTCCTCTATGAAGTCCCACAGACGCACTGAGTGCATGAGCTGAACAACACACACACACACACACACACACACACACATCAATATACATATATATTTAACATTAGAATACATTAATATAAAAGATAGAAGAGCTCTGACCCTGACTCCGCCCTCTGAGCTCTGCTGCTTCCTCATTGGCTGAGACTCTGCTTTGGTTCCATCAGGTAGAATGTGGAGATAGAGACAGTTCCCTCCAAAGGGACACGTCCCCCTCCCCCCATCAAAGTACTTACAGGGTTTCTTACTGCACACACACATTAACACACACACACACACACATTAACACATTAACACACACACACACATTAACAGACACACTTTAAAGGAGACATATCATGGTTTTAAATCCTTCCTTTTTACATATAAACCATACAGTTGTGGTTTATATAAAGCTGAACTGCAATGCTTGGGTCTGAATTCCTCATTATTATAGCTCCACCCCTTTTCTGATGTGCTTCTGAGAGCAACTCGTTTTGGTGCTGTCTCTTTAAATGTAAATGAGACACTTCATACCCCGCCCCCTCTCCAGGTTCAACTCCACCCTGTTCGGCCATTTTTGTAGTTTGATAGAAGAGATACGGCTATGTAGCGGAGCATAAACTTTTTATTCAGAGGTTATTTATAAAATGTCAACAACGTTAGACTTGTCCATCCAGCCTTACATGTTCCAGCCAGAGTCTGACCCAGTGGAGCGAGATGAAAATGAAGATGATGAACCTGCAGAACCCTAACAAGTGAGCTAACACAAGCACCGAGCTAACGCTAGCGCCAAGCTAACGTCACGAAATGCATTTTAATACAGTCTTTTCAAAGACAAAAACGTCAAAATGAAATGACTAATGAAAACTTTAGACTTAAATTAAATCACGTAGGCCATATCATCAAGGATCTAAAACGAGCACACAGCGCTAACATATGAAGACGGTGCTAATGCTAATGCTAACAAAACAATGACAGGGACGTCTTATCATCACACTTTTTAGCGTTATTTACAGCTTACCGAAGTGCTCTGTTCATCGTCTCCAAAGATAGAAGGAATTGAAACCCTCAACCAGACAAAGTCTTTTCTGTAAATCCTTCTTTATACTGGTGGAGGTTGATGAAGCAGTCATCATTGAAGTGCTTCACACACACAAAAATGACCTTATCCACAGATGTGGTACATTTCTATAAAAAATAAAACTCAACCAGACACTTTGAAAAGGTTCTGATGCTGGGAGACGGTGTAATGAAGCGTGTGGGTTACTACATCCAACAACCCAACATTTTGACTTATCCTCTCGTAACTTCTGCATCCTGGAGCTTGGACTACAAAATAAAAGCCAGAAATAAAAATGGTGGATTGCTCGAAGTGTTGGACCTGGAGTTGATGAACTAATGTGGCAGATCTGCTGCAAATACTGTGATGTAATAGTTCAAAAAACGTAATAGAGAATAGAAAAATCTAAACAGATTGAAAAATATGATCAAAACAGAAAATAAAGATATCAATGGAGCACCTGAAGAGACTAATTTGAACTTTTCTGTACTTCTAAACAATCTAAATATACAACAAAATGCATTTAAGGGCTAAAAAAGTGGATTTAACATGATACTGTATGTCCCCTTTAACAGACACACATTAACAGACACACATTAACAGACCACTGTTCTGTTGTCTGTAAACTTAATGGTGAGTGTGGGAACTATCGGTTCATACGGCACCAGGGTTGTGCCCACACAGACAGTATAACTGACAGTATAACAGACAGTATAACTGACAGTATAACAGACAGTATAACTGACCTGACTCCAGCCTTAAACATCTCTATAAGGCGGTTCTTCTCATCTTGGTTCTCGACCCAATAAACAGACGGAATCACAAACTCAGACACAACTCTGCACTCAGGACACGACCTGGAACACAGACAGTCTGTCAGTATGTGTGTGTGTGTGTGTGTGTGTGTGTGTGTGTGTGTGTGTGTGTGTGTGTGTGTGTGTGTGTGTCCTTACTTGATGATGTTGTTGCTAAAGCTCTTGGTACATCTCCACTGTCTGATGCAGGACAAACAGAAAACATGACAACACGACGACAGGATCCCAAAACGACGCTCAGAGCGACTGGACTTCATCACCACCACCTCCATACACACAGAACACACCTACAGACAGGAGGAGAACCTGTAAACACCTCCATACACACAGAACACACCTACAGACAGGAGGAGAACCTGTAAACACCTCCATACACACAGAACACACCTACAGACAGGAGGAGAACCTGTAAACTCCTCCATACACACAGAACACACCTACAGACAGGAGGAGAACCTGTAAACACCTACAGACAGGAGGAGAACCTGTAAACACCTACAGACAGGAGGAGAACCTGTAAACTCCTCCATACACACAGAACACACCTACAGACAGGAGGAGAACCTGTAAACTCCTCCAGAACAGGAGGAGAACCTGTAAAGCCTACCTTGTCCTGGCTCAGCTGAGCAGCGAAGGCTCTCTCCATGTCAGCTTCAAACGCCTGCAGACAATCCTGTGAACACAGCAGGTGTTACGCTCTGATTGGTGACCGTATTATCATGTGACTCACCTTCTCGTGTGCTCTCCTCTGCTCAGCGTCGGTGGGATGGAGAACCTGTAACCCACACACCTCACACAGGTCTCCATGGAGATAGGTGCAGGTGTCGCCATAGTAACAGTGGCCGGCGGCAGCGAATGGACAGAGCAGGGCGGCACAAGCCCCGCCCACCTCAGCTCCTGCACAGGAGATGGACAAGTGAAGACAGCTCAGCAGCCAATCAGAGAGCAGCTCTCACACACTCACCTGGTTGGGTCATGGGAAGCCCCGCCCTCATCGCATCCACGTACGACTGAGGAGGTGTGATCTTTGACCTCACAGGACCTGCTGCTTCAGCACACGCACCGTCTGAACACACACACACACACACACGCACACTGTTATTACCAGTAGGCGGAGCATCTTAGCCTGGTTACCATGACGTCGGTTTCTAATCAGTGTTTTTATGTAGCTGTTTATTTTTAGTTACATTTATTGTTGAATAGTTTATTAATCTGAACTTTATGTTATCACTGTTTTTATTTTTCTGTCTGGACTTCAGAAATACTCAGTTTTCAAACCAAGAACAAATAAAAAATAATTGATAATAAAGTGTTACTTTTATTCTGAAGGTTTATTTAAACACATACAGATTATAATATAGTTGATCATGACATTACAAACTATCACCTACTGGTTATTATACACAAACCAACAGTGGGCGGGGCTTACCCATGTCTCTCAGGACCAGTGTCTTTTTAGCCCCACCCCTTCCTCCTCGGCCTGTAGTTCCACCTCTATAGGCCGACTCCTCCGTAGCTCTGCTCCCATAGGCTGGTTCTTCTGTAGCTCCGCCTCCTCTGAAAGACACTTTGATGTGGTCGTACCTGCATAGAGAACAAAGGTTACGTATGTAACTACAGTTCTATGAATCACTGCTGAATGAACAATACCAACAGTGTCATGAGGAATCCAGACACTAGGCGAAAGAAAATCGATTCACATACAATGGGGTAAAAAAGTATTTAGTCAGCCACCAATTGTGCAAGTTCTCCCACTTAAAATGATGACAGAGGTCTGTAATTTTCATCATAGGTTCACTTCAACTGTGAGAGACAGAATGTGAAAAAAAAATCCAGAAATTCACATTGTAGGAATTTTAAAGAATTTATTTGTAAATTATGGTGGAAAATAAGTATTTGGTCAATAACAAAAATTCAACTCAATACTTTGTAATATAACCTTTGTTGGCAATAACATAAGTCAAACGATTACTATAGGTCTTTACCAGGTTTGCACACACAGTAGCTGGTATTTTGGCCCATTCCTCCATGCAGATCTTCTCTAGAGCAGTGATGTTTTGGGGTTGTTGCCGAGCAACACGGACTTTCAACTCCCTCCATAGATTTTCTATGGGGTTGAGGTCTGGAGACTGGCTAGGCCACTCCAGGACTTTCAAATGCTTCTTACGGAGCCACTCCTTCATTGCCCGGGCGGTGTGTTTGGGATCATTGTCATGCTGGAAGACCCAGCCACGTTTCATCTTCAAAGCTCTCACTGATGGAAGGAGGTTTTGGCTCAAAATCTCACGATACATGGCCCCATTCATTCTTTCCTTAACACGGATCAGTCGTCCTGGCCCCTTAGCAGAAAAACAGCCCCAAAGCATGATGTTTCCACCCCCATGCTTCACAGTAGGTATGGTGTTCTTGGGATGCAACTCAGTATTCTTCTTCCTCCAAACACGACGAGTTGAGTTTATACCAAAAAGTTCTATTTTGGTTTCATCTGACCACATGACATTCTCCCAATCCTCTGCTGTATCATCCATGTGCTCTCTGGCAAACTTCAGACGGGCCTGGACATGTAGTGGCTTAAGCAGGGGGACACGTCTGGTACTGCAGGTGGCGTAGTGTGTTACTGATGGTAACCTTTGTTACTTTGGTCCCAGCTCTCTGCAGGTCATTCACTAGGTCCCCCCGTGTGGTTCTGGGATTTTTGTTCACCGTTCTTGTGATCATTTTGACCCCACGGGGTGAGATCTTGGAGCCCCAGATGGAGGGAGATTATCAGTGTCTTGTATGTCTTCCATTTTCTAATAATTGCTCCCACAGTTGATTTTTTCACACCAAGCTGTTTACCTATTGTAGACTCACTCTACCCAGCCTGGTGCAGGTCTACAGTTTAGTTTCTGGTGTCCTTTGACAGCTCTTTGGTCTTGGCCATAGTGGAGTTTGGAGTGTGACTGTTTGAGGTTGTGGACAGGTGTGTTTTATACTGATAACCAGTTCAAACAGGTTCCATTAATACAGGTAACGAGTGGAGGAGGAGCCTCTTAAAGAAGAAGTTACAGGTCTGTGAGAGACACAAATCTGGCTTGTTTGAAGTGACCAAATACTTATTTTCCATCATAATTTACAAATAAATTCTTTAAAATTCCTACAATGTGAATTCCTGGAGTTTTTTTTCACATTCTGTCTCTCACAGTTGAAGTGAACCTATGATGAAAATTACAGACCTCTGTCATCATTTTAAGTGGGAGAACTTGCACAATTGGTGGCTGACTAAATACTTTTTTGCCCCACTATATATATTCATATACATTCTAATCATCCACAACTCTGAATCAAATTAAAAAATCTATATTATTTTTAATTTTTTCAAGATTCAGAAGATCTGCTTTGAGCCTTTACTCTGAAAACACTGTAAACTGAACTGTCAGGATGGGCTTTTATTTTGGAGGGCAGGCAGGAACTCATGGCCTCCCTCCCAGCAACTTTCTCCTGCTGATTGATCAGCGGCTGCAATCAATGAACTAACTGATCTGTGTTTAAATGGGGAGGCTGGGACTTTATTATGGTTTTTCTATGCGTTTCACTTGTAATCTGGACTGGTTTCATGTCAGTAACTCCTGGATGGTGTTTTTCCCTGCATTTGGACATTCTTCTTGTTTACCCTCGCTCCGTGTTCTTTGGATTACCTCTGCCTCCCTGGACTGACCACCTGTGGGCTGAATCCCTGCTTGTCTGACCACGCCTCGAGAAACAATAAAGATAGTTTTTTGCACCTGAGCTCCGCCTCCGTCCCTGCATTTGGGTCTACACCTACACGTGCCATGAACATACAAATACATATTAGTGTTCTCATGAATAGAAAATACCACTATACAAAAAGTCTGCTAGCTTCATGCTAACGTCTATGGGAAAACCCATGTATATGCTCATGCTAACATTTAACGCAATCGGTGGTGATTTATAACACGTTTATGCTTCACTTTCATAAACACAGTGTTAGGAGTGTCATCAAATAATACACTTATACATACTCACAAGCCCAAAATACAACAAGTTAGTAGAGACTAGTAAAGACTAGTAGAGACTAGTAGAGACTAGTAGAGACTAGTAGAGACTAGTAGACCATAGACTTTCAAGATGGCGACTTCCAATTACCACGGCAACAGTGTTCGGTCAAAACACACAAACTCACCCAGACCTTTACAGTCTGAGACTAATACTGTATTACATAGAGTGTTATTTTAGCATGAATTCATTTTGCTTTTGTGTGATTACATCATTGGAATGAGTTTATTTAAAATTATCTTATACAAACTGTATTGTTTTGATGTCATAATATGCCATAACACACTATGCATTGTATAAAATGTTTTAATCAGTTAAAATGAGAATCGATTTTAAATCGAATCAAACCGTGAGACACCCAAAGATTCACATCAGTAGATGCTGAGAGGCCAAGACTCCTCCCAGAGGAGGAGGCGTAGCCACGTTGACCCTGTCAATCGGGTAAAGGTGCTACGTGAGGTCCACGAGGCTGCAGCACAAACGCTTCAATGGGTACCCTCTTCAGAGAAGCCCATGAGGTAGATATAGTCCTCAATGAGTGACATCACACCCTGGATGGTGGAGGGAGAGCACTGTTCATGTAGGCATGCGTAATGGCGTCTATGCCTGTGTAGCCTGGCATCCAGGTGGAGGGTGTTGATTCTAATCTGGAAAGGCTGAAAAACCAAAAGGTCCAGGGGATGACCCATGATGCTGCTGTTAGTTTGGTCACAGTTTCAAGCCCTGCATCTGGCGTGCATGTCGCCCCATGAAGTCAGCGCCTGCAGCCCCGGACCCATGAGGTCCCAGGGACGAGGGCCTGGTACTGCACATCTAGGCTGCCTTGGAGGCGGGCGTGTAGGGTGGCGAAATCTTTCAGCCTGCTTTGCTGGCTCTCCGTAACGCTGATGGCTGCTAGATGTTGACCTCTGGGGCCACTGTCGAGGAGCGGTCGTAGAGGCCCGGGCTGCTCTGGGCCTCGGGGGGTCTACCAGCCACTGCCGGGTCACCCCTGCCTGGCTAGAGCACTCCACGGCGTTGAGGGCGGCTAACCCGAACAGCTCCCCTGGCTCTACTGAAAGGGAGCGATAGCTGGCTCTGTAGCTGGTATTTGGA
>NC_041048.1:414892-432392 GCF_900634775.1 Gouania willdenowi | reverse complement strand
GTCACTTCTTCTTTGATCTTTTTCTCTTTCAGTGACTTTGAAGGAACATCAGAACTACACACAGGGATCTCCAACACAACAGGTGTGTGTGTGTGTGTGTGTGTGTGTGTATAAACTGTGTGTGTGTATAAAGTTTGTGTATGTGTGTGTGTGTAGGTCTTGTGTATAACTACACACTCTCAGGTGTGCGTTGTGAGGACAGAGGGTGGGAGGTGTGTGTGAGTGTTCCTCTTCTTGGTCCTCACATGTTCCACCTCCAGCACCAGTGGGATCATTACCTGCAGCGCTACTGTATGTCCCCACTGTGGGACGCAGCCAGGTACATGCGTCTGTATCTAACGTGTGTCTGTAAAACCTGTCTGTGTGTGTGTGTGAATAACCTGTCTGTGTGTGTGTGTGTGTGTGTGTGTGTGTCACAGGTTCCATGAGGAGGACCATAACTGTCTGTCCTTCTGTCTGTCCTTCTTGAACGCTGTCCTCTCATTGGAAGAGGTAGACTCCGCCCCTCTGAACAAAGACGTCTTCACACAGACCTTTGTCCTGCCCAGGATGTCCCGTCTGTCTCGCTATGTCCGTCTGTGGAACCATGTCAGCACCCAGGGAACCTATGTTAGGGACAGACGCAAGGGGGGGGGAGGGGCACACTCTGACCAATCCCAGTGTAGCAATGATCAGGTGTAACTTTAACATGTTAAGGCCCAAACATACCTGGAGCACCACTACATAGTAGTTTCCATTAAAATCCTGCATGTCCCATGATTCTTAGCGGTTGTCTGTAGTCCTTGTTCTCCTGGGACGTGTTTAAAGGTGTGGCTACTCTTGTAGCTCCTCTACCAGCCTCTCCTGTTTCACCAGGGTTATGAGGTCCACACAATGCTGTGTTTAGTGTGACACAACTACACATTCATAACACACACATATTTGGCCTTTGTGGGTGTCCACCTGAGTATGTAAAGCTTCAAACATACCATGCAGATACCCACAAAGCAGACTGCCAGTCCACTGCAGCCACGTCCCATCACAGCCCCAGTGCAGGGGGCTCCCTCAGACCAAACACTGGGACAATAATAGATATAAAACAGACAGTTTGTGATGCACTATGAACGTTTAAATAATCATATTGGATATTATTATAATTATCAGCGTATCTCGACACATTAACATTTGCATTAAAGCTAAGAACGTCCCGATCTGATCATGTGATCGGTAATCAGACGATCAGGACTCTGATATATATGTATATTTATTATCATTATAGGGGTGGGTGGTATACTGGTTCATACCAAATATGATACACATGTTTAATAAACCACTGTATCAGTATATTGATCACACAACGTTCAGAACGGAGCCTTTTCAATGTTACACTGTGAAGGTAAACAGTAGTGCTCTGGTTACCATGGTTACGGTGTAAATGGATCAGAAAGCTCTGGAGCTGCAGAACTAGTAGAACATGATGACACAGCAGAAGTTGTGTCAAAAAGAGGAGGAGCCTGTGTGTTGTTTGGATAAAGACGTTTGTGAATAAATGAGTTCAACATCAGATAAATCTCTACATTTGTTCTGTTTGGATGAGACCAAACGTAGCGTTAGCCTGATGCTAACTAGCCTGATGCTAGTGTGTGTGTGCACTGTGCACAGTGTGTGAGAATAAACCGTCCTAAGTGAAGCTGACCCCCACCTCACGCAAAACTCTGTGAAAATAGTCTCAATCATTACATTTTACATGTTCTAAACCAACAATACCAAGAAAATGAAGTTATTATATTTTTTATCATAAAAAGATACATTTTAATGTGTGAAACTAAATGATTAAACATTAAGAGTTCCTAAAAGCTCATTACTGACCTTTTATTTTATTATTTAACATGTCTGTTGGTATTTTAAGATGAGGTACTATTTATTTTTATATTAGACATTTTTATTTAATATTATTTAATCTTACACTAAAGTCTAAAGTTAATTTATTGATTGATTGATTGATCAAGTTATGTCACAGAAGTGTCTGTTTTGGGTTGAATGTTAAAATAAGGTATAAATAAAATAAATAAGGGACATCCTGGATCTGTTTATTGCTCTTCTTTATATTTTTAATGTATTAATATCAGATCAGGACATCCTTAGCTAAAGCATGTTAGTGGATTATCCTCCGCTAAACTCGTAGATTAAGGCATCATTAGCAGATAACAGATGAGACTAGGATATGCTAATGTTACTGGATAAAGTTAGCAACACGCAGCCTTAACAGCAAGGTTCAACTTTATTAATGTCATCCAACGATGTGGAATTAGAGAAAATACTTTTAAACATGATTTATTTTGCTGTAGTAAATTTAATGAATGAATGAATAATAATAATAAATTAATCAACGTCTGAAAATGTGTCTGCAGAATAACTTGAGTTTACTTCACACACACAGCTCAGTTTTATCTGCCCACATTAGCTACATATCTTCATTTTTTTTAAATTAAACAGTAGATTTTTATTTGTGTTATTTGTAAAAAAAAAAAAAAAAGCGTTTGAATATGATTACCTCACAGATGTTTAACTGAACATTTCTTTCTCTCTGGTTTGGTTGGAGCATCCCCACGCAGCACTGCAAACCATGGTGGAGACGACATGCAAGGACCAGACAAACTGCATGACAAGTTATTAATGTTTGTGACTTTGTTAGACATTTATTTAATGAATTAATCTTGGTACATATGTGCATAGTCTATATTTATATATGTATAAACATAATATGTTTTCAATGTGTCTGTCTGGATGTGGTTTGATTTTTAATGATATCTGATTACATTAAATCATTAAGCTTTGTCACGGCAAATTTGCGGTTGACCTCATTTGGAGACATGATTTATTGATCTGGTTGAATGATGGAGTCCAGGCGAGGCATTGATGATTTTATAAAAGAGGTTTATTATAAAACAAAATAAAATAAAAAAAAGAGTACAAAGATGGACAAAATTAGTGACCGCCCTGGGTGGACGTCCGATGATCGAGTGGCCCACAGTTCTAACTCATCATGTATATTCCCCCTCAGTCCCCCTCCCTCCTCCCCCCAGGAGATAAAGAGGACAGAGGAAGTGAAAGAAGAGGGTGAAATGAGACAGTTTCTTCTTTAGGTCAAAACAACCAGTTCTCTGGTATCTCCTGATTGTCGTGAGTGCTAGAGGTGTGTGCGTGTATGGTGTTTGTGTGTATGAATGGATGTGTATTGGGTGTGTATGTGTGACTGTGAGTGTGTGTAGGCATGTGAGTGTGTCATGCCTCTGTGTCTGAGGGAGAAGATGTGTTTTGGGAAGCTGACCTCGAGAAGAGCAGAAAACATGAGACAGCAGAAATGAAAAGTCTCAACTTAAAGCCTTAAAAAGAATAAGGTCTATGAGTAAATATGTTAATAAACATAACTAACAACCACGGGCGACAGTGGCTCAGGTGGTAGAGGGTCGTCTTCTGATCTAGAGGTTGGGGGTTCGATCCCAGTACCTGACTATGTGTTGAAGTGTCCTTGGGCAAGACACTGAACCCTAAGTTGCTCCCAGTGGTCGACTAGTGCCTTGCATGTCAGTCCTGTCCCACTGGTGATTGAGCTGATGTGTAAAGCTTTGAGACTGTTTCCGTGGTGATAAAACTCTATATAAATCAAGTCCATTTACCATTTTTTGCCCTGACAGCTTCTAAATAGAAGTTGGTTGTATACATAATAGTTGTATGGCTATTACTATGTTAATAAACATGTGATTGTTCTTAATACAAGTTTAAGAACATTAAAGAAAATTAAGTCCTGTATACAATACAATTAACACGGTTTTTAACCTAATTAATGGCAGTGATTTTAAAATGGGTGGGACACATGCTGCTGAGTTTTGTAATAATTGTAAACTGGAAATATTGTTTTAATGAAGACCAGGAAGCAGAACGTTACAGTTAAAAGCATGTATTAGCGTCTCCGTGTTGGTCTGAGAGAGAATAGGACTCTATGTTCTTCAAATGATTAAAACCTCATTTGTTCTATTTTTAATGTGAACTCAGGTCTAAAATAACTAAGGTTTTAAACTTGTTCAGAGGAATCAAAGATGCTGTTTGAAGTTTAAAGTTTCTCTTGTTTTGTCCTGATTTGATAAGATACAGTTAAATATTGGACTAGTGTCATCAGGAGACACAGATATACAGTTCTCATCAGTTACTTCCTTATCTTTTAAACTATTTCCCCCTGGGATTAATAAAGGAATTCTGATTCTGTGCCTCATGATGACATCACCAAAAGGCAGCATATATAGATATATGTTGTTGGGAGAGTATGGAGCATATATTAAATAGTTTCTTTAATAGTGTTTATGATGTTGATTTTGTTAGATGATAAATACTTGTTCATGTGGATCTTGTTGGGTTTTTTCTTTCTTATTATGAATTTTATATTTTAATAAGTGCATTGAGATGATTTTGTTGTAAATTGCTTTATATAAATAAAGTTGAAATGAATTAACACTTTCCAGCAGAAACATATGAAGTTGTCATTAGTGTTGACAGTGGTGGTCTCCATACCCTAGTGGTCACTGTACGTCACTGCTTGTCATTAAATGTGAACAAACTGTTGCTTCTTAAAGAATGAACTGAACCCAGTAAAATATTTAACATCAAGGTTCAAAAGGAAGTCACTTATTTCAGTTTTATTATCTATAAAGATAAAACATTAGGATCATATTTCCTACCAGTCATTAAAACACAAACCCAGTTAAACCAGTGGCAGTAAAACAATTGAACACTGAAAGTTACTTTTACTTTCTAAAGCTGAAGGTTTATCTCGCTTGACCAATGCTGCTCTCTCTCTCTTTTTACCTTCCTCTGTAGAAATGAATAATTATGTTAGATTTTATAACTGTAAATTATACCTTAAAGCCAGTGTTTGTTTAGAACTTTATTCCTTGGTGGTTTGTAATTTATTGTGGTTATAATTACAATGTTAAACTTTCTGGATTCCACAGGTTAGTTTATCTACAAACATCTGTTCACCTCATAGATATTATATTATATATATATATATAATATTCTATACAAAAACTAATCAGGTTATTTCTTTGATTGGATAGAGAAACATGTTCTATTAGTTACATATTTAAATCTCTCATAAACAATATGTTATTCTATAAAAATGATCTGTAAAAACACACTGTGTGTGATTGTGTGAGAGTTGGACACACACACACACACACACACAGAGTGTGTTTTCTTCTTTTAGGGTTAGATAGGGTTAATAATAATAATAATAATAATAATAATAATTATTATAATTATTATTATTATTAGCTCTAGTCCAGATGGACATTCTTGATTATTGTAGGAATTTTAAATTATAAACTCAGATTTGCTTTTTTGCTTTGATTCTTTTTTGATGATGTCGACATAGACTAGTTTATAATTCATATAATTCTGTGGATATACAGAGAAGGAGGGGCTTCAGGGACAGGGCGGAGCACTAAGGCTCCCAATGACAAAGATACACTATCACTTTAAGAGATGTGCACAGCTCACCTGTACCTGCAGCGTCTACAGTGTTGGATGTGACATCCAACAGCACCACTGCTGTTCATTTAGTGCTGAGCTCATCAAACACTCACTAGTCTCATTAATTATATATTATTTAATTATGTGATCACATGATCAGAGTGTGATCACATGATCCTCTGAAAAGACTGATTGGTCCTTACCTTCTGATTGTTCGCGCATGCGCAGGTCAGCCAGTAGGAACCTTTAAAGGATCCAGTGTTTCCCTCCGGACTCTTTGACTGTGACACACACCGTCACCGTTGATTCCGGAGCGGGAACAGCCGCATGGAGGCGGAGCTTCGGCCCCCGCGCCGCAGGTTGAGGATCACAGAGCAGTATGAGGCTCCTCTGCCTCTGGACACGAGGCTCAGAGCACAGCTGATCAACAAACACGTGCTGGTCCGGGACCCGGAACACATCCGGAGGATCCACAGTCAGGTGATCAGCACGTGGTGAGGGGGCGGAGCAGGGGGAGGAGCCATGTATTGATTTGATTGATGTGTTTCAGGGGTTCTTTGGTAAAGGAATCCTGTCCAGGTCCAGACCTGACTTCACTGGCTGCTCCAATCACAGCTCACTACAGGGAGGAGCCTCTGTGACGTCACACACACATGACATCACAGCTGTGTGTCCACAGGTATGAACAGATGCTACATAACACATCTGTATTCAAATATATCTTTAGACATGTTATGTTGTTGTTTACCAGGTTAGCTCCGCCCCCCTGATGACGGAATACCTTCAGCTGAGTTTGGAGGAAACGTTCTTCTTAGTTTATGGTCTGGGATGTTTGTCTGTCTACCAGGAACAGGTCTGTGTCTGTACCTCTGACTGTGTCTGTAGTTCTGTCTTAACTGGCCGATCACCTTGTGGCCACGCCCCTCTGCTCTCTCATTGGCCAGGAGCCCCTGTCAGTCGTCCAGCTGTGGAGGAGGCTGTGTGTGATTGGTCCAGACTTCATCAGCTCCTACGCAGCCTATCACCACCTCAGGAGCAGGGGGTGGGTCCCTAAAGGGGGCGGAGCCAAGTACGGCGCTGACTTCAGTAAGAGACAAACAAACTGGGGACAGCGTGGGTGGGGTGTAGCCACGCCCTCTCTGTATATCAGTCTGAGGAGCAGTGTCTCAGCCAATCAGCTGCTAGATCTAGATCTTATAAGTACTTTCACCTCCAGTGATCATATAAAATAATAATAATACATTTTATTTATTTACACTAGTGCATAATAAATATTATAATGTTTAAAATCAAACTCTGAGCTTTAATTAAAGGTTTTTTAACCAAATTAAACATGTTTAATGTCTGAGGATTAATCAATGAATTTATCATTAATAATCAATACTCACACTGCCCCGCCCCCTATTGTGATTGGACTAAATCTACTGTCCATGTGATAATCATTATCATTACTGTTAGAATAAAACTTATATTAGGAACTAATGTTTGTGAGTGGATCAATAATAGGAATATGTGTGATGTGGTTCTATTATTATTATTGATATTATCATTAAAACTCCTCTTGGTTCTAATATCATTATTAATAATAATAGGTTAAGCATTAAGGTTAATGCTCCTCTATGTTGTCTTTTTGCATTAATAGTAATGTTTACCTATATAATTTTTATCTTTATGTTATTTATTTTTCATGTCCGTAGTAAACTCTAGCTAATGCTATAGCTTCTCCACATTAGTTATAACATTTATTTTCTAAACTCTGGTTCAATCTTCTAATTAATCTATTAATATATTTTTATGCTGACATCATCATTGCTCCTAATGAATTATTTTCCTTATTTTCACCTAACATCACAAAAACAAACAATGATTATCACAGAAACAATAATAATAAACATTTCCTTTAGTTAAGGGCCAGGGAACCATACGTGGTTCTAGGCCCAGCGGTGCTAGAACCCTATTGTTATTATTATTGTTATCTTTTATGTTTCCTTGGGGAAAAGTGGTGCTGCAGAATAAACCGTGTAAGGTAGGGCGGTGCCCTTTGGTGGTTGGGTCCAAAACCCCCAGGGGACCTTGGACGCAAAAATTCGCATATGTCCGCCAGCAGGTGGCGCTATAACAAAGGTCAACACGTTTTGACCAATAACTCCCACACTGTTGCAAATTTAAAGGCTTGGCCCCCTTTCAGTTCTAGTTATTCATGTATTTATTCTTGTTAATAGTTTAGCATCATTGACCAGACTCAGATAATATGATAATAAATATTGTTGTATAATAAAGTCTGCAGAACTTTGTTACACGTTCAGAACCGGTTCCTACAGAGCAGAGCTACAGTGACCTGGTACCCCCCAATACAGCTCAGATTGTTTCTGCTGTTATGGTTATTAATAACTCTGTAATAGATCTTCTGCTCCTACAGCAGGAAACACAAACCTTTGTGTGTTATAAACAGACCAAAGGTGGTGGAAACCCTAAAACTGGACATCTCACTGTGTAATCACAACCTCAGCCTCACACATCTGGACCCAGCTGGAGAAGAACACCCAGTACCACACTGGTGCTGCTTCTGTTACAGATATTTAACTCCTAACTCAGTGCTAATGGTTCTGACTGAGACCTTCTCCACTAGAGTCTACTCCTGCTACAGTTCCTCCATTGCACCTGTACCACACAGGCTCCTCCCCCATATGCTGTAATCACTCATTTTATGTGGATTTTAAATTATTTAGATTTATAGTAAAAAATACAATGTGTTCCAACAAAACAAATCATATTATATTTAGACACTTCATGTTTGACTGTTTCACGTCTTTTTTGTTTTGGGGGAAAATGAACTTTTCCCATTATTTCACCACCACAAATTCAGATTTTAATGAGTTCTTTATCTAATCAATCATTTAACAGGCAAGGCACAGATTTTCATCTGAAATGTTAAGAAGGAAACTTCTGCACTTACCTCATTATCTGATGTATTTAGATCCTGGACGAGCCCCCAACTGTTGTGGTGGTTTTGAATGAAATAAGACAGAGTCAAGTTGAAGGGTTAAAGGTCAGATGTGGTTAAAGGGTTTCAGTGTGAACGTCCCATGAATCTGTAGTTGTTCTGTGTTCTCAGGGTTCTGTAGCTGCTGATAGTGCTAAGCATAACAATAACAGAGTCTCTGAGAAGAGACCTTGGTAAATGTTATCAGTAGGATAATATCTGGTCTGTTTTGGGCAGTTTGACCAGAACTAACCAGGAGACATTCTGTTATCACATATAGGCACCATATGGGCGGAGCCTGACCTTTTATAGGCACCATATGGGCGGAGCTGAAGTAAGGCGTTTCCTCATGTGATACAACTTTCAAGTTGTGATTTAAAAACAGAAAGACATGTGACGAATGTGCGCCCTAGTTTTGAAGTCGTAAATTTTTTTTGCGTATGCACTGGTTTTTAGCGTACGGCAGCTGAAGTGATCTCACATGTTTGTTTGTTTCTAGTGCTGTACAGGAAAGGACCGCCTTTCTACCACGCCAGGTACCACACATACACACAGTGTATTGATTATTGATTACTAACTATAAATGATCGTTAGCTACTCGGTGGTGGTGCAGAGAGCTGACGGTGCGTTCAGGGACTGCTCTGAGCGTCATTTCTCGTGGCGCTCGTTGGCGGCGCTCAGCAGGATTGCCTCCAGCGTCTCCAAGGTAACAAGTGGGTGGGGCTAATGCTCTGATTGGCTCTGACACTCGTGTGTCTCCAGGAGCTGATGCTGTGTTACATCATCTACCCCAACAACCAATCAGAGTCTGAGCTGGAGTCACCTGACTGTCTACGTCGGCTGTCTGTACAGGTGAGAACATACAAACTGCACCTGGAGCACAGTGAGCTGATGTGTGTGTGTATATATAACCTGTGTGTGTATAACGTGTGTGTGCAGGAGGTGGTGGTGAACCGCTGGGTCTCCTCCAAAGAGAGAGAGGAGCAAGATCAGCTCTGATTGGCTGAGCACTGATGTCATTTTGTCAATAAAGTTTGAATGAAAGGACATCTGATCATGTGATCATTGACCATCAAGACCTTTATTACAGACAGGTAGAGCTCAGAGTCCCAGTAGTGTCCTAGCTTCCTGACTCTGAGCCTGTAGCGTCTCACTAGCGTAGCGCTGCAACAACTCCATCTTCTTCCTCCTCACCAGAGCCTCCTCCACCTGTCACACACAGATTATACACACACAAGTTTGATATATATACACAGATTATATACAGTGAGGCAAAAAAAGTATTTATTCAGTCACCAATTGTACAAGTTCTTCCACTTACAAAGATGAGGCCTGTAATTTCCATCATAGATAAACCTCAATTATGAGACAACATGAGAAAAAAAAATCCAGAAAATCACATTGTAGGATTTTTAATGAATTCATTAGCAAATTATGGTGTAAAATATGTATTTGGTCAATAACAAAAGTTAATCTCAATACTTTGTAATGTAGCCTTTGTTGACATTGACAGAGGTCAAATGTTTCCTGTAAGTCTTCATAAGGTTTTCACACACTGTTGCTGGTATGTTGGTCCATTCCTCCATGTAGATCTCCTCTAGAGCAGTGATGTTTTGGGGCTGTCGCTAGGCAACACGGACTTTTAACTCCCTCCAAAGATTTTCTATAGGGTTGAGATCTGGAGACTGGCTAGGCCACTCCAGGACCTTGAAATGCTTCTTATGAAGCCACTCCTTCGTTGCCAGGGCGATGTGTTTGTGATCATTGTCGTGCTGAAAGACCAGCCATGTTTCATCTTCAATGTCCTTGTTGATGGAAGGAGGTTTTCACTCAGAATCTCACGATACATGTCCCCATTCATTCTTTCCTTTACACTGATCAGTCGTCCTGGTCCCTTTGCAGAGAAACAGCCCCAAAGCATGATGTTACCACCCCCATGCTTTACAGTAGGTATGGTGTTCTTTCTCCTCCAAACACGACGAGTTGAGTTTTTACCTAAAAGTTGTATTTTGGTTTCATCTGACCATATAACCTTCACCCAATCCTCTTCTGGATCATCTAGATGTTCTCTAGTAAACTTCAGACGGGCCTGGACATGTAGTGGCTTAAGCAGGGGGACACGTCTGGTACTGCAGGTGGCGTAGTGTGTTACTGATGGTAGCCTTTGTTACTTTGGTCCCAGCTCTCTGCAGGTCATTCACTAGGTCCCCCCGTGTGGTTCTGGGATTTTTGCTCACCGTTCTTGTGATCATTTTGACCCCACGGGGTGAGATCTTGGAGCCCCAGATGGAGGGAGATTATCAGTGTCTTGTATGTCTTCCATTTTCTAATAATTGCTCCCACAGTTGATTTCTTCACACCAAGCTGTTTACCTATTGTAGACTCACTCTACCCAGCCTGGTGCAGGTCTACAGTTTAGTTTCTGGTGTCCTTTGACAGCTCTTTGGTCTTGGCCATAGTGGAGTTTGGAGTGTGACTGTTTGAGGTTGTGGACAGGTGTGTTTTATACTGATAACCAGTTCAAACAGGTTCCATTAATACAGGTAACGAGTGGAGGAGGAGCCTCTTAAAGAAGAAGTTACAGGTCTGTGAGAGACACAAATCTACAGACACACAGCTACAGACAAGTCTCACCTCTTTCTGTGAAGGAACAGGTACATGAGCAATGAAGCACGCTGCACCTTCATCATCATCGTCCTCCATTGGAGCACCTTCATCATCAGCCTGAACACACACACAGTGAGGGGGCGTGGCCTGTAAACGTGCTGAGGGAGCTGAAGGCTGCTGATTGGCTCACCTCCTCTAAGGTGGAGTAGATGCTTTGCTCCTCCTCCTGCTGACTCCCTCCATCACCTGATCTCCACTTCTGCACCGCCTCCAACACCGCTACACACACACACTGTTGTTACCATGGTAACTAGTTTACTGACAGCTCTGTGTGGTTTCCATGTTCTCCCAGTGCTTGCATTGCTTTTTTCAACCTTTAAATGGTTCTTGTAGTGGAAATGTGAATAAATATAAAAACACATTAAAAGGACTTTTTGGGAGGTTCTAGTGATGTCACCCAACATCAAAGCTCACCTAACATTTTGACTATTTCACCCCATATAAGTACTCAATATTTCTATATTTCTTAAGAAAAGTGTAAAGATTTACAGGGTCATCGTGTGTGTGTGTGTGTGTGTGTTACCTGTCCTCTCATGCTGAGCCTCCAGAGGAACCAGAACTCCATCATCTTCGTCTCTGTATCCATAATATTCAGCATCCACCTCCTTCATCAGTTCCCCCCTCGTCTTCCTCTGAGCCGCAGCAGCTGATTGGACGACAGAAGATGTTATATATACAGCTAAAGGTACAGATAGAAGTACAGCTACAGGTAGAGGTACGTACGTTCCTTCTCAAACAGTTCTCTGACTCCAGGTAAATCTCTGGCAGCTCCAAAGTATTTATAACCTCTGTTACCAGGAACCTCCTTCCCTTCATGGTCCAGCATACGAGGACCAAACCTCTACACACACACACACACACACACACACACACACACACACACACACACACACACACACACACACACACACACACACACACACACACACACACACACACACACACACACACACACACACACACAGTGTGTTTTTTCTTCTTTTGTCTGCACATGCTGTCAAGTGTGTGTGTGTGTGTGTGTGTGTACTCACGTTATAATCTCGTCCTCCCAGCTCTCTGATCTGTATCTCCCAGTGTCGTTTCTCTCTGAGCAGTTTATTGATCTCATCATTTAGATCTCTGATCCTGAACTCACCTAGACCAGCTACACACACACACAGGTTAGAGAGAGACACACACACACACACACACACAATAACAGACAGAATAACTGACCGTTCTGAATCTGAGCCACCTTCTTTGAAACTTCACTGATGATCTGAAACATCAAAACAAAGTAATTTAATTATCAGGATAATCTAATCCTAAAGGTCCTGTTCTCCAGGATTAACCCTGTGTGTGCTGCTTGACTTGATACAGGTCAATCACCATGGTAACTGATGCCAACAGCAGTTCTAATAATCAGACATACAAACACCAACAGCATGAAAAAGGGAGGCTCCTCCCCCAAATAATCTTTGTATTTTAACACAATCTGGAACACTCTAAACTAGAGGAGTCCTGATTTAATATTGATATCTGATATTGATCTGATATCAGTGTGAAAACAATTATCAGATTTGATCAGACTGGATCTATAATCACTGATATAAAATGTTCTGCTCCAACACTTCAACTATAGGAGGTTCTACAGTAACTACTGTTACTATTGTTCTCTGTGTGAGGAACATCACATGATCTAACATTTTCTAACATTCCACACCACAGAATTAGTCATAAATGTATGATTCATGCGGATATTGTATCAGATGTATGGTCTGTTTTCTTCTCTTCAAACTCTCCATGGATGGAATGTTGATTTGACGCTCTGACCTTTCCCTCCTCTTCAGGTCCACCAGGACCAGGTTCTACCTACGTCCTCTAGAGGTCATCAGTCAGCAGCAGAGTCTGAGTAAACAGGCTTGTCTGTAACTCCTCCTACATCGCTACATATCCTGTCTTTGTCACGGTCTCCTCTGGCTCCACCCCCTCCTCCCTCCGATCGGTTGGCAGTAGGAGGTGCACCGTAAGGGCAGCGCCACCCTGTGGCTGAGCTGCTAACTGCCCCTCCCCCATGCTAACGTGCTGTTGTATTGAATTATATGTTGTGTTTGTTGGTTTCTGTCGCAATGTTGCTGAAGAGTTTTGTTCATGATCCCAAACTCCGCCCCTCTCTACAAGGGCCTAGTTTGGTTTTTGCTTTTCTTCTTACACATTGCTCATCTAAATAAGGGGCGTCGCCTCCTGCTGATGTGCTCCCATGTTATATTAGAAATGTTGTATTTTCTTGGACGGGATGAAACTGAAATGTAATTTTGTTGTAACGTGCAATCACAAATAAACTCAAAATTAGCAAAATATTAAGTACAATATTAAAAAATATCATAATTTTATTGCCATTTTCTGATTTTAAAGTTAGTTCATTCTATTGTGACATATTCCATAACTACACTCTATCACTTAATACATTTGACATTAACATTAATAAACGGTTTAAACTCATTAGATAATTATAGGTGTGTTTCTTAATTAATACAACATGTACTAGTGCAGACATAAGCAACTGGCAGCTCGGGGACCAAATGCGGCCCTTGGTCTAATGTTATGCGGCCCCCAAAGTAAATGTACAAAATGACAGAAAAACACACAAAACAAGAGCAAGATAACGTAAAAAATTACAAAGAATTACAACATTGCAGGAAAATACAGTAAAAGACAAGAAAAACACAGAAAATACTCAAAACTACCACAAAAAAGAACAAAATCAACAGTCAAACACAATTACTCAGAAAAATATAAAACATTACAGAAAATGACAAAAGTACACATAAGATAGAAATACACAAAAATTACTCAGAAAATGCAAAATGGCAGCACAAATACACAATGACTGCAAATAAACATATTTTACAGGAAAAATACACAAAAACTACAGCAATGCACAAAATGTCTGACAACAAGTAAGACAACAACAAACATACACAGAAAGACACAAAATGACTATAAAAACTCTTTGTTCTTTCCTGTATTAATGCTCAGATCACTCATTATTCTAATGCTGACATGAATGTTGATCATGTGACCCTCTGATCAAACAAACATTATTGTGGCCCCACTATGATAGAAGTTATAAATACTTATTCATTACTTATAGTGTTGTTTGGTGCATGATAACAGTACATGTACAAAAACATATAAACAATAAAAAACTAATAACTTAGAATTTATATGATTGAAATTAAATAATCATTCAGTTTCCTTTGTACATTTAACTATGTAATAGTTGTGATAACAAATCAACTGTCTCTTTAAAAAATCTATTTGATAATAATGTTTCTTCTCCAACATAAAATACAATAAACAGGAAGTGATTCCCTGTGAAAACTATATTTGATGTATTTTGTAGGTGTTTTATACAGACTTCCTTTAACTAATATTATCCAATGAGAACATAAACAGGGCGTATTAATCTGGTATTAGATATAAATGATAGAAGCTCATCTTTACGTCTCTACCTCGTTTAAAGACAAAATAGTTCTAAATGTGACTTTTGAACAAAACTTATGATCCATGCTGAGGTAAACTCTCCTCTCTGGTGTTTCAGTCATGGTGTGTGTGTCGTCTAGTGTGTGTGTCTGTGTGAGACACAACTTTAGCTTGTTTGTTTGTTTTGAACCATAATTCTATGGAACTGTAGTTGTCTGTGTTCAGCACGTGTTCATGTCTGTGCTTCAGCCACAGAAACAACCCACTCTACCACTGAGCCACGCCCCTAAGTTCTAGGATCAGATCTGATCCAGTATGAAGCTCCGCCTCCTGACAAATTAATTAATCAGTAAAACAATCTGTCCAATAGTGGGTGTGTCCTTCTCTATCCACGTGGCTGATTGGATCAATCGATCCTTTCATTTATTGATCACATCCTCTAGGAAACTAATTTAGATATCCATATACAGTTATAGATATATATACAGTGGTGTGATAAAGTGTTTGCCCCCAGCTCCTGTTAGAACATAACTGTGGTTGATCACACCTGTTCTCACTCCAATAGAACCTGAACCTGACAAAGTGAAGTAGACCAAAAGATCTTCACAAGCTCTAGACATCATGTTGATCTAAAGACATTCAGGAACAAATGAGACAAAAATATAAAAACTATCATAAATCTATCAGTCTGGAGAAGGTTCTAAAGTCATTTCTAAAGCTTTGGGACTCCACAGAACCACAGTGAGAACCATTATCCACAAATAGAGAAAACACAGAACAGTGGTGAACTTTCCCAGGAGTGGCTGGTCGACCAAGAACAAAGCAACGACTCATCCATGAGGTGACAGTAGACCCCACAACAACATCTAAAGAACATCACTTTCCTCAGTGAAGGTCAGTGTTGATGACTCCATCATAACAAAGACACTGGGTTAAATGTCTGTATGGTAGAGTTCTAAACCCAAAACCACTGCTAAGCAACAACAACATTAAGTCTCATTGTTACCAGAGAACATCTTGACTGAGAAAATATTCTGTGGACTGACAAGACAAAAGTGGACCTTTAGAGAAGGTCTGTGTCCCATTACATCTGGTGTAAAATAACAGCACATTTCAGAAAAAGAACATCATACCAACAGTAAAATATGGTGGTGGTAGTGTGATGGTCTGGGGCTGTTTTGCTGCTTCAGGAAGACCTGCTGTGATAAGTAGAAGCATGAATTCTACCAAAAGATCCTGAAGGAGAACATCTGACCATCTGTTAGTGACCTCAAGCTGAAGCCAACTTGGGTTCTACAGCAGAACAATGATCCAAAACACACCAGCAAGTCCACCTCTGAATGGCTGAAGAAAGACTAAATGGAGATGTTGGAGTGGTCTAGTCAAAGTCCTGACCTCAGTCCTATTGAGATGCTGAGTCATGACCTTAAAAAGAGGTTCATGCTGGAAAACCCTCCAATGTGTCTGATTTACAATAATTCTACAAAGATGAGTGGGTCATAATTCCTCCACAGTGTTGTTATAAACTCATTATAAGTTACATAAACACTTTATTACAGTAGCTGCTGCTAAAGGCCCCACCAGTTATTATGTTTAGGGGGTAAACACTTTATCATACAGGGCTATGTGTTCTTCCTCATTAATAAAACCCTTCATTTTAAAACTGTAATTTATGTTTACTTGTTATCTTTGATTAATGTTTACATTAGTTTGATTTGAAATATTTAAGTGTGAAAAATATGTTAAAAAGTAAGAAATCTGTAAGAACTGTACCTGTCGTCTCCATTTCTCAGCCTTTGGAAGATCAGTGCATTCTGATGCTAGGAAGGGACGTCTCTCCTACACACACACACACACACACGCACACACGCACACACGCACACACGCACACACGCACACACGCACACACACACACACACACACACACACACACACACACACACACACACACACACAATAATGACTATAATATATAATGAATAATGACTATAATATATAATATATAATGAATAATGACTATAATATATAATATATAATGAATAATGACTATAATATATAATATATAATGAATAATGACTATAATATATAATATATAATGAATAATGACTATAATATATAATGAATATAATATATAATATATAATGAATAATGACTATAATATATAATGAATAATGAATAATGACTATAATATAATATAATGATACTGACTATATATATAAATATAATGAATAATGACTATATATATAATGAATAATGAATAATATATAATGAATAATGATCTATAATAATAATATATAATGAATAAGACTAAATATTAATGAATAATGACTATAATATATAATATATAATGAATAATGACTATATATTAATATATAATGAATAAATAATATATATATAATATTAATGCTATAATAATATATATATGAATAATGACTATAATATATAATATAGAATGATAATGACTATAATATATAAGAATATAATATATATACAATGAATAATGACTATATAATAATGAATAATGACTATAATATATAATATATAATGAATAATGACTATATATATAATGATAATAATGACTATAATAATATATATAATGATATGGCTATAATATATATATGAATAAGACTATATATAATGAATAATGACTATAATATATAAGATATGAAATGACTATATATGAATATAATGAATAATGACTATAATTATAATATAAATGAATAATGACTACAATATATATATAATGAATAATGACTATAATTATAATATATATGATAATGACTATAATATCTAATGAATATGACTATAATATATAATATAAATGAATAATGACTATAATATATAATATATAATGAATAATGACTATAATATATAATG
>NC_041048.1:357392-409892 GCF_900634775.1 Gouania willdenowi | reverse complement strand
CGTGGCCGGATTATGACGTCACCTATAGAAGTGCGTCTGATCGTCAAAACAAACGTGATCACCTTTTCCTAGCTCCTCTCCTAACACTTTTCCTTAAGGAGTTATGGAAAAGTGGATAGGAAAGGATATAGCCTTTTCACACTCTGGAAGTGTGCATGCGCGACCTATGGGTCAAAGGTCAGGGTTAGGGGTTTCCTACTCTGTTTCCTACTCCTCCAAAGCTTTTGGATCAAAGTAACCTCCATGAGACGTTTCAGTTCGGTTTCCGTTAAAAACACTACGGGAACGGCTTTACTGAAAGTGTCCAGTGATATCATGATGTCAGCTGATTCTAGAACATGCACTGTTCTGGTTCTCCTGGATCTGTCCTCAGCCTTCTACACCGTTGACCACCAGGTCCTGCTGAGAAGATTGAGGGATCAAGTAGGACTGACAGGGTCAGTTCTACAGTGGTTCTCCTCTTATTTATCTGGGCGTAGCTTTAGTGTGACAGCTAACCAAATAATGTCTGAGTCAGCAGATTTGTTGTGTGGAGTCCCTCAAGGCTCCGTTTTGGGTCCTTTCCTATTTCTGTTGTATTTGACCAGCTTGAGAAAGATCATCCAAAGGTTCAGTGATGTTTCTTACCACATTCGCTGATGATATCCAGCTCTACTGCTCCTTTAAGCCGTCTGAGATGCAGACGCTAAACTACTCCATTGTTTAGTAGAAATAAAACAATGACTCAGCGATAACTGGGTTACACTGCAGCTCAACGCAGACTAAACAGAAACTCTGATTATTGACCTGATGACTCAATTCCAGGGATTAAACAGTTTTTAGGTGACTTAAGTTAGTTTGTTAAACCAAGCCTTAGAAACTTAGGCGTTATCTTTGACAAAGACCTATATTAGTGCAGCACTGTGAACATCTGATGATAAACTGCTTCTTCTAACTAAGGAACATCTCTAAACTCAGGAAAATGGTGTCACAGAATGATTTAGAGCTCATCATTCATGCTCTTGTGTTTTCACGTTTAGACTATTGTAATAGTTTATTCACAGATCTGAAGAAGAAGGAGCAACAAGTACAAAACTCTGCAGTGAGAATTCTGACCCGTACTAATAGGAGGACACACAGATCTCCTGTTCAGGGTCAGGTTCCTCCTTACATCAGTATCTGATCCAGCCTCACACCCCTGCTCAGACTCTGAGGTCTGTGGATCAGTATCTGCTGATGGTTCCTCACACTGGTGTTCTGACCAGAGGAGACAGATCTTTGCAGGCTGTTGCTCTCAGGCTCTGGAACCATCTTCTTCTCTCTCTGTGTTCTATTGACTCTGTCGACACCTTCAAAAGCTAAAGACCTTTTAATGTTCAAGCTTTTAATTAGTTACTCTTGGGATGTTATGATTTTAATTTTTCCTGGACTTTTATAATGTGTGTAGTTTCTGTTTGTGGCTTTTTGTCTCTAACAGGTGTTATAGATATATATATAGATATAGATATATATACACCCTTTTTTCGAGGAGACTCAAAGTGTATTACACACCAGTCACTCACAGTCATACCGGTGGTGATAAGCTACAATGTAGCCACAGCTGCCCTGGGGCAGACTAAAGTGTCTTTGAGTTTTGAAAAGTGCTTATAAACAAAATGTAATGTTATTATTGATGGTACAGTGAGATGTCTGTGTGAAAAGGACAGAATGAGTTCTGACTTTATGAGGTAAACGTTCACTGACCAGGTCATGATTATTTTATTAACATTATTTTAATTACATTTACACATTTTAAGGAAGTGCACAAGATAGACACTAAATAGATCAATAAGTGAAACAGCACTGATCAGCTGATTGATCACTGCAACATTAGCTTTAGCAGCATTAGCTTGAGCAGCATTAGCTTTAGCAGCATTAGCTTTAGCAGCATTAGCTTTAGCAGCTAACTCAGTCTTTCTACCTTGGAACTAATACCACATTTACGCATAAAATCTTTCAAAGACTCGACGCTTTAACATTAAAATCATCAAAATCTCTGTTATATTCATCGTTAGACATTAAGACTTCATCACCTGACCTTTGACCTCACACCACAACTGAACGACAGCAAGATTTACAGTGTGTGTGTGCGTGTGCAATGTGTGTGTGTGTGCATGTGTGTGTGTAATGTGTGTGTGTGTGTGTGCGTGTGTGTGTGTGTGTGTATGTGCGTGTGTGTATGTGTGTGTATGTGCGTGTGTGTGTGTGTGACAGTGTGTGAGTGTGTGTGTGTGTGTGCGTGTGTAATGTGTGTGTGTGTGTGTGTATGTGTATGTGCGTGTGTGTGTGTATGTGCGTGTGTGTGTGTGTGTGTGTGTGTGTGTGTGTGACAGTGTGTGAGTGTGTGTGTGTGTGTGTGTGTGACAGTGTGTGAGTGTGTACTGAATGAACAGTGTGCACGACAGAAGGCTGCGGATCTACTGGTGATCGTATTATCTTGTGACTGTTTTTTAACACTTTGAGCACTTCTACACACACACACACACACACACATAGAAGTGGCAGTCTGTGTGCATCCATCATGTGTTTTTAATCTACCTGCTGATTTGTTGAGTGATGACAGCCTCCGCAGCATGTGATTGGTTGATGAAAGACAGCAAGCTGCACGTGGAGTCATGTGTGTGTGTGTTATGTGTGTGTGTGTGTGTGTCCCTCACACACAGGATGGGGACATTGGGATGTGAACCAACTGTGTGTCACTAACCAATCAGGTATCATGGTATCTGTAGCTCCGCCCTCTGTGGTAAACTCAGTTAGCGTCAGTCGTTGTGACAGAGATGTGGAGACGACTGGGACAGACAGTGAGCCCTGTGAGGACCCAGGTCAGTACACCTGAGTGTGTGTGTGTTTGTCTCTGTGTGTGGGTCTGACCCCCCCTCCCCCCAGGCGGGGCTCCTCCTGGACGTGGACGGGGTCCTAGTTCGGGGCGGTTCTGTCCTCCCTGCGGCCCGTAGAGCCGTTCTAAAGCTGGTGGACAGGAAGCGGCGGTTTGTACTTCCCGTCGTGTTTGTCACCAATGCAGGAAGTTGTCAGAGGGACAGGAAGGCCCAGCAGCTCTCTGACCTGCTGCACGCACAGGTACGTCACATGGTCACCTGACCAGGTACGTCACATGGTCACACTGATGTCCTCATCCCTCAGGTGTCCCCGGACCAGGTGGTTCTGTCCTACAGTCCCTTACAGAACATGAAGAGCTTCCATGATAAGTGTGTGTTGGTGTGTGGACAAGGACCAATCACTGACATCGCCCACACGTATCCTCCACCATAGGTGTGTGTAGAGACAAGTGTGTTTACAAATAAGTGTGTGTACAGATAAGTGTGTGTACAGATAAGTGTGTGTGGAGAAAAGTGTGTGTAGAGATAAGTGTGTAGAGACAAGTGTGTTTACAAATAAATGTGTGTATAGATAAGTGTGTAGAGATAAGTGTGTGTACAAATAAATGTGTGTAGGAATAAGTGTGTGTTGCCGTGTGGACAAGGACCAATCACTGACATTCCCCACACATATCCTCCACCATAGGTGTGTGTACAGATAAGTGTGTGTACAAATAAGTGTGTATAGAGATTAGTGTGTGTGCAAATAAATCTGTGTACAGATAAGTGTGTGTAGCGATCAGTGTGTGTTCCTGATCTGAGGACAGGCTGGGGTTCCACAGGGTTCTGAGCATTGATCAGCTGGTAGAACAGCACCCTCTGCTGGACATGGTGGATCACAACAGGAGGCCTGAGACACCTGTGAGTCCCTGACACACACACTTATGGGTCATTGTGTGTGTGTGTGTCACTGTGTGTGTTTCTCCTCCAGCCCAGCAGGGTGCAGCAACTCCCTGCAATCGAAGGTGAGTCCCCCTGTAGCGCCCCCTGCAGCAGCACCCCCTGCTATTCTCGCTGTATGTGCATCACTTCCTGTCTCCTGCAGCCATCGTCCTGTTCGGGGAGCCAATCAGGTGGGAGACCAGCCTACAGCTGCTGACAGATGTTCTGCTGAGCCACGGGCGGCCTGGCCTTGTGCACGCCCCTCAGCCGGGCAAGCAGCTGCCCGTCCTCGCCTGCAACACTGACCTGCTGTGGATGGCAGAGGCCCCGTCGCCACGGTAACAGCCTCAAGTATCAAACTGGTGTCTGGGTTAACCTCTGACCTCCTGCTGTGATGTGGTAGGTTTGGTCACGGCGTGTTCCTGCTGTGTCTGGAGGCCGTCTACAGACGACTGATGGGACGTGAGCTGCAGTACCAGGTTCTCCTAGGAAAACCTGGTCTGACCACCTACCAGTATGCTCACCAGCTGCTGGACCAGCAGAGCCACAACACCGGGGTCAGGAAAATCTATGCCATTGGGTAACCATGTGACATCATCAGTTTGTGACATCATCAGTCTGTGACATCATCACTAATAATGTGACATCATCACACAGGGACAACCCTCTGACGGACGTGGTGGGGGCCAACCTCTACGACCGTCACCTGACCCAACAGGAAGTGAAACCCTCAGGGGCGGAGCCTGTGTCTGCCCGCTGTCACTCACTGCTGGTACGTACACGCTGATCCCTGTCAGACCTTCACAAATAAGGGCGTGTGTTTCCTCAGGTGTGCAGTGGCGTGTACAGGGCGGGCTCTGAGGTGACCTCTGACCTCTGCCAGGCTCACAGGGACCTCCTCCCTGACCTGGAGCTGCTCAGACCTGATCATGTGGTCCAGGACGTGGAGGAGGCCGTGGACCTGCTGCTGCTGCAGGAGGGCTTGACCCCTGACCTCTGACCACACCTCCTGTGTAACTGGTTCTACTTACAATCAACTACACACTGACACACACACACGTTTGTTGTGTTGTTTTTTAAACACATCACAGTCTGTCATTGATTTCCTGTTTGTGTCTCTGATGATTAATATGAGTTATTATTATTAATAATAATAAATAATAATGAAACACTACACGCTGTATGGACCATTCATGTGTGAATGTTGGAATTGTTTTGGTTGCATGAACACAGAAATATCAATAATATAAAACAATTATTGTCAATGTTGAGCCTTTATTTGATGAACCTTCATTGTTTGTCTTTAGTTGAAATCTTCCATTTTCTGGGACAGTTATGAAATATATTTATTTTATTTCTGTACTTTTTAATGTGTCTCTGGTAGGCCCTGACACACACACACACACACACACTGACCCCCTGGATGGAGACAGGACTGACTGACCTCTTGGTTCTCCTCAGGTCCACGTTGTACAATGACTCAGCACATTCCTACAACATCTACAGACCATCAACTTTCCTCCACCTGTGACTAACCTTAAGTTTTAAATCCCTGGTAAGAAACTAAACCAACAAAAACACTATTTCTGGAAGAAAATACAGATTTTAATTGTGTGGGAACAGATTCATTTAACTGTCAACAAACCATATTAATATGTTGCAAGAAATTAGCAATTAGCACGTGTTGACCGACGTAATAATGTGTTATCAAATTCAGGTTATTTTTGTAGCCCTTCAAAGACATTAACTCAAAAATGTTTTGATTACATAGTATTATTCACTATAATTTTAACTGTGTAGAATTTTACGCACAGTATTGTCTTCATTGAGAAGGTTCTTTTTTTTGCGGAAGGACTTTAATCCAGGTGAGATTAGACAAAATGGCTCCTTTAAGATTAAAGGTTGCAGTTCCTTGATTTATGTGTTTACTTTACCTGTGACTGTAACTAGAATAAACATGTTTAAATTATTAAAATTACCTGGAAGAAGGTAGAATAAACCTTACAGTGACCTTTCCAACATGGCAACCTGGGACTAGATCTTTATGTGTTTGTATTTTAGGGGCCACTCGTCTCCACCTCCAGAACACGTTTAAAACCCAACTTGTTTCTGTGGTTCTTGTGGGAGCTCTGGGGTCAGAGGTCAGGGGTCATAGTGGAGCCATCAAACCATGTCTCATGGAATAATGTGTTTTATCAAAACTTTAATGTTGATGTGGCTGGATGTTATTTTTGTGATTATCATTCTGAAACTGCTGAGCATCTGTTTGTTGTTTTTGGGAACATACAAAAACTTTGGTTTTCTGGTCAAGATTTTGATTTTCCATCACTTAAAGTTCGGTTTAAAAATTAAATAAATGTTTTACGATTATTTTAATTTTGGCAAAAATTGTGTATTACTAAAAGCAGATATTTAAATGTGTTGTGGATGATTTATGTATTTTAAAGCTGCTGCTAAGTTGTCCACACTCTGATATATTTTGGTTTTTAATGTGTTTTATATATAAATGAATAAAAACACCTTTCCAACATGGCGGAGCTCAACTGACGCCTGAGGTCGGAAGCAGCGGAGATCCGCGCATGCGTACTGCTGCTCCGAGAGCCCTGTAAAGATGTCTGCGAGCGAGGGGAGGGCGCGAGGCGAAGACTGAGAGCAGGGCGCGCTTCCTGCGCTGTTGGCGGTAAACGTTAAGGTAAGAAGCGCCGTGCACAGCTCGGCTTGAACCGCAGCCACGGGCGGCGGAGGGTCCGCGGCCCTCAGTGGAGCCGTTCATTGGGTCGCGGGTCCCCGGGGGTCGGTACCGGAGCGGAACCTCGGTGAGAGCGCGCGAGCTGAGCAGGGGCGTGTCCGCCATCTTGGAACGGCTGCTGTGGTTTCCGTGAGCGCGAGTCGAGCGGGAAGCCGCCGAGGGGCCGCGGACCGCCCGCCACCCACTCGGTAGTGCAGTGCGACCCACGCAGAGCGACGGTACCGACTCACCGGGGGAGGGCCGCTCTCTGAAGCGGGAACATCATTTGTGAACCCTCCCCCCTTCTCGTTTGTTTACGAGACCCGCTCTGCGCATGCGCAGTCCTGCTGCGCCTGTTTCTGGTTGAGGGCAGCGCGCTCAGTGATCGATCAGTGTGATCGGAGACATTGACCCGAGTTTACTGCACACCTCTGCTATGACGTCACAACCCTAAATGTAAAGTAACAGCTGAGCTTTGTATGACACCTGTCCGCTCTCTGAGCTCTGATTGGCTGAGGCTCAGCGCTGTGCTGCCTGTTGATTGGTCCATAGCAGATTACGTCTTATTTATTTTCTTTATTCTGTGACACTGTGCTGATTGTTATTAATAATATTATTAATGTTGTTGTTGACTTAATCCTAAACTTTGCTATATTTAGTAACTAAATTAAGACTGAAACAGCTTTTCTGAACATTGACAAACAGAATGTAGAATTAATAGTAAAGGTATATTTATCATTACAGTCATAAGTTAAAATAACACGTGATTTACACTAAAACCAATAGAAACTGATCAATTTCCTCCTATTTTATTGAGTTGCGAGTGAGAATGGAGTGGATTAAATAATCCTATTGATCATGTCTACGTGTTGTGATTGTTTATTTGTTTAAATATATTATGTACACACATAATGTATGTGATATACCTGTGCAGGCACCATAATCATGTTCAATAAATGAACAAAATGATTAAAAAACAACCCCCCCACCTTATATTAAATCTGTGTCTGCTGAATCATTTGTGTGAATAAAAACAAAACAAATATCAGTAAACGTATTGATTAAAGTCAGTGTGAACATGACAGGTGTGAGCTTCACTTCCTTTGAATGAGGTCATGTTGGTGATAGAGCGACATCATCAAAATGTTCTTAAAGGGCCAGGCTTACTGTTGAAACCTGGTTTAAAGCCAGGCCACGCCCCCTTGTCCCATTCCATCAAACTCTTCTCTGCTTGGAGCTTCCCACCTCAGCCAATCAGCTGACAGTGTTTAATTAATGGTGTTGATTTAATGATGTTTTCATTAGACCAAAGAGATCGATCATAGATCTAATGAGGGAAGTGAGGAGGCATGCACTGGAGCTTTTACTGATTAAACAGCCAATAGAAACCACTGCTGTGTCCTAATGTTCCCTCCTATCTCCTTTCCTATCTCCTTTCCTATCCACTGTTCCTTCCCCCCAGGAAGTGTTTAGGTGGCGGCCATGATAAAGAGTGTCTGAGTTCCCTTTAAGCTCAGGAAAAGAGGTTCAATGCTTCCTTTATAACCTCCTTTAGCCTAGGAAACACTGATACATCCTTTACTAAAGGAAACCATATAATGATGACCCACAATTCATTGCGGTGACAACATTTAAAGGGACACACACACCAGAGCGTTTATGGAAACTCAAGATGACCGACAAGTAACGTAGATCATGTAAGTTACTAATGTAATAATATGAACAACTTTAAATAAATAATGTAAAACCTATATATTATTATATATAGTACAGACATATAATCAGATTATAACTGACATAAAACAGACACTCTGTGGTTCTAGAAAAATGATCAGAGACATTTTTATTAGGGATAGACCAATATGGATTTTTTGGGAGCGATACCGATTTTTTTTTAAATTATTTTCCCATCAGCCTTAGCCGAGGACCGATACGGACTGCTGATTTTCTTGAGCCGATATTTGGAGCTGATATTCTTTCTGTTCCCTCAATTAGATCATAAAATTACACAATGATGATAAATGGTACAAGTCTCAATTAAAAAAAAAAAACATTTATTGAAATTAACAAAGATGAGTTAAAACGACAAGTAAAACTTATTTCTGCTTTCTGTAAATAGTGCAGATCAGTGAACGCAGCAGCCAATGCCGATACACGTAAAAAACACAAAAATTGGCTGACCCATGTATCCTTTTAAGGAAAAGGAGAAAGGAGGGACTATTCGGACGCAGCCTATTACTGAGATCAACAGGAAGTGACATCATCTGTTACTGAGCAGTGAGAATAAAGGACGGACACGTTTAAGAAGTTTGTGTGGTTTGAACATTTAAAAGTAGTAAAGAGTTGAAGTTGGTGTTATTTAGTCAATTTATCACAGAAAACCACTGATCATGTGATCACACACACTGATCATGTGAGTTTGATAAGTTTTTAACACCTGTCAGCGTTTAATAAAAGATGATGTAACTCACAATTAATTAATAAGTAAATAATGAGACTAGTTAGTGTTTGATGAGCATTAAATTCTAATGAACAGAGGCTCAGCATACTGTTGGATGCTGTTGGATGTCACGTCCAACACTGCAGATGCTCCAGGTGCAGTTGATCAGTGATTGAGGTGGAGAACTGATCACCTCCTGATCAATGATAGTGTTGTAATTCATAATGATAATTCATAGAGTTTATCACCAGAGACTTAGAGTTTAGAGCTCTGAAGCCCCTCCCTCTCTATCCACAGCTTCATCATTATTAATCTCTGATCAATAAATGAACATTTATACCGTTTGATAAACGTATCCTTATATAGACATATTATTACTGATGTGTTAAACACGTAATAAGACAATGATTCATCATCATTTGTATGGATTTATAATCATATTAAAACATTTCCCATGATATTCTGTTTAATTTCCTTTTTAATACTGATTTAAAGCAGCTTTTAAAAAGGAAACAACCCGACCTGAGGGAGCGAGAGGGAGTGATGATATGAAGGAGGTCAGACAGGTGGGGGGAGGGGGGGTTAGGGGGGTGAGGATGTGGATGGCCGTGAAAGTGTACAGGAGGATTTTGAAGTTGATGGGGAGCCAGTGGAGCTAATGGAGGACAGGGGGGATGTGGTCAGAGGAGGGGGTTCTACAGAGTTCTGGACCAGTTGGATTTCATGGAGGGATCTATGAGGGACACCAAAAAGGAGTGAGTTGGGGAGGGAGGGAGGGAGCTGTGGAGGATTACCCCAAGACATGTGACCTGAGGGGAGGGGGACACGGTGGAGTGAGGGAGAAAGAGTTAGATGAGTTGTTATTTATTAATAGTTGTTATTAATTAATAGTTGTTATTTATTAGCTGTGGTCCATGGAGAGGTGAATTATGTGTATCTTCTACCCAGGTTCAGGTCCCTCAGACCAGAACCAGCTGAGATGTCCACTGACAGCCAAGGACCAGTGAAGGGCAACGCCCCCACTATGATGTCACCTACAGGCACCACCTCCTCACAGGGACCGCCCCTTTCTCCAAGCACTGCCTCCAAAACACCTGAGCTACCAGGTACTTTTCTATAACTTGTGTGTCTGTCTGTCACCTGTCTGTGTGTGTGTCTGTCACCTGTCTGTCTGTATTAGTGATCAGCCAATTCATCGCCCGGCCGATTTTTACATGTATCAGCATGGGCCGATGTGTGCTGCTGCGTTCTCCGATCCACTTTATTAACTCACTCAGTGCCATTGACGAGATAACTCGTCATTTGCCTTTTTTCACGGGGATTACTAGAAAACACCCTGGTGGAGGTCTCTCATCAATATCTAAGCTGTGGGGTGTTGTAGTGATCAACTGTGTCCTGAAGATGGCAGCAGTACACCTTTAGATGAGAGATTAGCCACTGATGCTACCCAGCAAAGGAGGAAGAAGCAGGAACGAGTGAGATTATGGCGCTACAGAGTCTTATTGTGACGTATCCAGCAGCTCACAGCTCCACATACTAACACAGAACATGTGGACCTGAGTGGATTATTGATAATGTTGTGATCATGAGATAAAACCATCAACTAACAGGGCTAATTGGGTCATTCCTGCGTGTCGGAAGGGGGGGGTACATAGCAAAAATAATAGGTGACATGTAGGAGATAGCACCTTTGGATGAGAGATCATCCGTGCTCTGCAGAGCTCAGAGGGAGAGAAGAAAGGCATTTACGAGACAGAAAATGGCGCTACATACAGAGCTGACGTTCACAGCAGCGCACACTCGACCAGAGCATGTGTGGAACTCATGGATAATGTGGTGATGGTGAGATAAAACCATAAAAAAACGGGGCAAGCAGTGACACTCTGCATGTCAGGGAGGAAGTTACGTGTGTGCAGACTGACAGGAGAGAAAGTTGGAGGAACGCCAAAATACAGTAAGAATTCCATTCATCTCTGACATAGACAGCAAAATAATAATTTTGCTATCAAAAGCCTGGTCTCCGTGTTGTTTTTTAATGTTTAATATAAGGAAACAATGTTCAGATGCTAGAGTTGTCACTAAAGCAAAAAAAATAGCTTTAAAGTCACTGACAGGGTTTTTTTTTTTTTAGAAAAAGGCTTTTTTCTCATCTTTTTGCTCTGAAACTGAAGATTTGTGTAAAACTTGCTCTATTCAACGGCTGATTACAAAAGAACAAAACGAGCTACTTTTGATGAAACTAGAGGCTTCAATCTTTCAGAATCTGGTGTCAGATTTCAGATATTCATAGTAGAAAATATTCTGTGGGTCTTTAAAAATCAGTCAAAATGCTCAAAAACGGCTGGTAATGAGGGGGTAGAAAATCTGAGAATGGCTGGAACTGAATGAGTTAACAGAGCGGCTGCTCCGTGTTGATGCAGACAGAGAGCAAAGCCCCTCCCCCCCATTAGGAGAGCGTGAAGGAAGCTCTTCAACCCCAACAGCAGTTTTTAAACTTTCAAAGCATCTTTTAACTGTTTAACTCAGCTGACGTTGTTCTGTGGTTTCGTGTTTTTGTCGCAGTTGTATTTAACGAGCAGCTGGCTGGAGGTTTGGTGTGTGTGTTTCTCTCCCTCTCTCTGCTTCTCACTCTGTGCTGAGAAGAAGTTTTTAAAACTTTGAGAAGCAGTTTACTACTTGTTTGAATATTTAATATTGATGTAATTTAGAACAGAAAGTAGAACAGTTTGTTGCTTAATGCACATCTGACATCACGTTATTTTCCTCTGTTAATTTATGTTCTGGGGTTGTGTTGGAATAAATTTTATTCATTTTTTTTTGTGTTTAATACTATAATTATACGTATTTATACTCAATAATCCTGTTCATAAAATATATCTTCAATCAGACCAACTTTTGTCAAAGCTATTTTCAGGACAAGGACAAACAGTTCTTTTATAATATTTAATGAGATGTCACTTTATTTTTTACTTGTTCTACGTCACCTGTTTTTATTATTTGTTAAATATTTTTTACTTGATGTTGTTCTACCTCACCTTTGTTCATTTCAATAAATGTTCCTTTTTTTTAATTGAGACTTGGTCATCGGCTGATGAAAAAAATAATTGGTATCGACCCTAAAAAACCTATAAAGGTTGATCCCTAGTCTGTATCTCACCTGTCTGTCTCTAACCTGTGTGTCTGTCTCTAACCTGTGTGTCTGTATCTAACCTGTCTGTATCTCACCTGTCTGTTTGTGTGTCTGTAGATGAGCTGGTCCAGGCGGGCTGGTCCAAATGTTGGTCTCGCAGAGAGAACCGTCCCTATTACTTCAACAGGTTCACCAATCAGAGCCTGTGGGAGGTCCCTGTGCTGGGTCAACATGATGTCATCGTGAGTTTTACACACACACACACACACACACACACACACACACACACAGCCAGCTACAGACAGTGTGTCTTTCTCAGTCTGACCCTCTAGGGCTGAACGCGGCTCCATCTGAGGGCGGCGACAGTAGCCATGGTAACGAGCAGAGGAAGAGGAGGATGTCTGAAGAGCAGGGAGCCAATCAGAACAGCTTTAAGAGAGCTAAGGTAAGCTGCAGAGCCTGTGATTGGTCGGCAGTGTCCAATCAGCTGTTGTGTTTCCAGGTGGAGCCAACCACGCCCATCTCCCCCAGCACCCCTGGTGTCAAACCCTGGACCGCTGAGGACAAACCACCCACTGCTGCCCCGCTCACGCCTAGCCCCGCCCCCAGCCCCGCCCCTGCCCCCTACAGGCCTGCTGTGTAAGTTCCCCTGGTCTGTGTCTGTGTGCGCGCATTAGGGCTGATCACTTGTGTGTGTAGGATCTACTGGGACTTGGACATCCAAACCAATGCAGTGATCAAAGAACGAGGACCCGCCCCCCACCTGCCCCCCCACCCTGAGATGGAGCTGCAGAGGGCCCAGCTGGTCACCAAGCTGAGGCAGCAGTACCACGAGCTGTGTCTGCAGAGAGAGGGTATGGCCCCCTCTGTGGTACCCACTGACCCACTGACCTACTGACAGTCTGTTGTTGTTGTCTCCCCCCCCCCCCCCCCCCCATAGGGATTGAACCCCCCCGGGAGTCCTTCAACCGCTGGTTACTAGAGAGGAAGGTGATTGACAAAGGTCATGACCCCTTCCTCCCCAGTGACTGTGACCCTGTGGTTTCCCCCTCCATGTTTAGAGAGGTGATGAACGACATCCCCATCAGGTACGTCTGTGTCTGTAGCTAACCTCTCTATATCTTTGGTGGTCTGTAGTGTTTGTAGCTAACATCTCTATATCGCAGGTTGTCTCGTATCAAATATAAGGAGGAAGCTCGGAAGCTTCTGTTCAGATATGCTGAAGCTGCAAAGAAGATGATTGACTCCAGGTAGGACAGAGCAGCCAGTCACAGAGGAGAGGGTGCGGCTGACATGTGACCTCTGACCTGTAGGAATGCCAGCCCTGAGAGCAGGAAGATGGTAAAGTGGAACGCTGAGGACACCATGAACTGGCTCCGTAGAGACACCTCAGCTAGTAAAGAAGACTACATGGTAGACATTCTGTCTGTGCCTGTGTGTGTACCTGCACCTGTGTTTGTGTGTACTTTTGTCTGTACCTGCTTGTGTGTACCTGTGTCTGTAGGACCGTCTGGAACACCTGAGACAGCAGTGTGGTCCTCACCTGGCGGCCGTGGCCAAGGACTCGGTGGAAGGGATCTGCTCTAAGATCTACCAACTGTCTGTAGAATACAGTCGACGTCTGAGACAGACACACCTCAGTCTGCTGCAGGCCCCGCCCACAGGTGAGGCTGGAGCATATTGGCCCCACCCACAGGCCTGATCTACCAGTGTAACGTGTGTGCGTGTGTGTGTGTGCGTGTGCGCGCGTGTGTGTCAGAGGCGTGTCCGTCACCCACTGAGCCCCGCCTACTCTACTGCTACCCGGTTCGTCTGTCTGTGTCGTCTGTCCCTCTGCCCAGAGTGGAACTGCACTTTGAGAACGACGTGGCCTGTTTACGCTTCAGAGGAGAGATGGTCAAGGTCAACAGAGGTCACTTCAGCAAACTGGTCTGTAGCACCTGTCTGTATATCACCTGTCTGTCTGTATCTATCCATCCATCCTCTGCTGCTTATCCGTTGCCGGGTCAAGGGGCCAGCATCCTTAGCAGGGAGGCTCAGACTTCCCTCTCCCAGCACACTTCATCTAGCTCTTCCTGGGAGTCCCGAGGCATTTCCAGACCAGCTCAGAGACATAGTCTGTCCAGCGTGTCCTGGGTCTTCCTCAGGGTCTCCTTCCGGAGGGACGTGCCCTGAACACCTCACTAGGGAGGGATCCAGGGGGCATCCTAATCAGGTGCCTGATCCACCTCATCTGGCTCTTCTCAATGCAGAGGAGCAGCAGCTCTACTCTGAGTCCCTCCGGGATGACTGAGCTTCTCACCCTATCTCTAAGGGAGAGCCCAGCCACCCTACAGAGGAAACTCATTTCAGCAGCTTGTGGTCCTGACCCAAAGCTCATGACCATAAGTGAGGGTTGGAACGTAGATCCACCTGTAAATCCAGAGCTCAGCTTCCTCTTTACCATGACAGATTGGTGCAGACTCAGCACCAATCCACCTGTTGAACTTCAGCTCCATCTTTCCCTTACTGTGAACCAGACCCAGAGGTACTTGAACTCCTCCCATGTCTGGGTTTTTGCGTTGGCGACCGCCGTGGCTGCACTTCGCTTGCCCTGTCTGATGCCTCCGGAGTCCCATAGACCAAAAAGTTTCTCTCTTCTGCTTCTTGATGAGGACGGTCACATTTTCTCTGCTCCCTCTCTCCCACCATAGCTGTCCTTGCTGCTGCTTTGTTTTGTCTGGTCTTGTGAATTTATTAGGAGCCTCTATTTGAATCTCATTCAAATCTGAAATTATGGAATTGATCAGTTGGTCTCTCAATGCAATTGACCAAATTTTTCCGACCAAAAAAACGGGTAGTGGTGAGCCCACCTGTTTGAGCATTGCATTTGCTGCTGGACCATCCACCCTAAAAAAATCCATATTGGTCTATCCCAATCCCCCACCACCTCCTCTTCCTCTCCCACTGCCACCTGGAACTTTGTTTTTAAACCAGATCTACTCAAGGTCGTCACACGTCATTTGACTGTATCAAAAAGGAAGCTAAGGGATCATATGTCAATGCCTTTGTTGGCCCTCCGTCCACCTGGGTGAATGCGCCCACAAGAAGCTGCATGCGCATCCCCCCAGCGGCTGGCAATCCTTTCCTTTTTCTCTGCCCTAAACCCTCGATCCTCATCCCCCCTTCCCCGATCCTTTTATGGTGTATGCTGAGGTATTTTCTATGCTCTACACTGAGCTTCCCCATGGAAAATCTGTTTAGACCCTACCTCCAACCCCCCACCCCCTTTCCTCCTGTTTTTTTTTTTCCCACTTTCATTTATATATGGTACATGGCGCTGCCTTTGTGGCGACCCACTGTTCTCCCGCTTCTGTATTCTTATGTTGTTGTCTTCTCATGTTTCTTGGACGGGATGTACAGACTGAAACTGAATTGCCCTTTGGGGATAAATAAAGTATTCTGAACATGAAAAAGGACCGATAGGACTCCTCCTTCAGCTTGATGGCATCCCTCACCCGTGTGAGGGTTCGGGTGTTGCCGCCACAACAGGCACCGACGACCTTACGGCCACGGCACCGATCGGACTCAATGTTCCCCACCTCCCCCGAGACATGGTTGAAGTTTTCTCGGAGGTGGGAGTTGAAGCTCCTTCTGACGGGTGACTCTGCCAGGCGTTCCCAGCAGACCCTCACAATACATTTTGGTCTGCCAGGTTTAACCAGCATCTTCCCCCGCCAGTGGCGCCAACTCATTACCAGGTGGTGATCAGTTGACAGCTCCGCCCCTCTCTTCACCTGACTGTCCAGGACATGCGGCTGCAAGTCTGACAACATCCTGGTGCCTAGTGCACATATGGACACCTTTATGCCTGAACATGGTGTTTGTTATGGACAATCTGTGTAGATAATTAATAACAAAACAGCGCTCGGGTTCCAATTACGGGGGTGTACCTCCCAATTACGCACCTCCAGGTCTCACTGTTGTTGTCAAAGTGAGTATTGAAGTCCCAGCAGAATGATGGAATCCCCAGAAGGAGAACTCTCCAGTGCTCTCTCTAAGGAATCCAAGAAGGTTGAATAATCTGAGCTGCTGTTTGCCCCATAGGCACAAACAGTAGTGAGGATCCGTCCCCCACCCGAAGGCGGAGGGAGGCTACCCTCTCATCTACAGGGGTAAACTCCACCGTACAGACACTGAGTCGGGGGGCAAGAACTATTGCCACCCCAGCCCGGCGCATCTCACCATTGAGTCCAACCCCTGTCGAGAAGGCTGGTTCTAGAGCCCTTGCTATGTGTCGAGGTGAGACCGACTATATCTAGTCGCAACTCCTTCCCCGCCAGAGAGGTAACGTTCCACGTCCCTAAAGCCAGCTTCTGTAGCCGGGGATCAGATCGTCAAGGTTCCCGCCTTGGACTACTGCCCATTCCACATTGCACCGGCCCCATACGGTCGCTCCTACGGGTAGTGAGCCTACGGGAGGGCGGGCCCACTAGGTGCGCGCTTTCAAGCCCCAACCCCTGGTCTATATACTGTAACCTGTCTGTCTCTATATAACCTGTCTGTCTCTATATAACCTGTCTGTCTCTATATAACCTGTCTGTCTCTAACTTGTCCGTCTGTCTGTAGGAGCTCCTCTACAGGTACAGCTGTATTGATGACCCTCGTTTTGAGAAGTTCCTGTCCAGGGTCTGGTGCCTCCTGAAGAGATATCAGGTCAGCTCTCACTTCCTGTTTACTCTCCATCTCCATGGTAATGGGTAATGCTGGAGAACCTAATCAAATATCTACTGTCATATGATCTTTGATGGAGTCAAACTCACTACAGGTACAGTTTAAAACCATAGCAGTGGACATTATTGGTGTTTTTGTGCCCCCCGGTGGTATTTCCACACATTTACAAATAGAACATGTGACAACATTATACGTAACAAAAATCACCAATATTCCTTCATTGAGAAGATTCTGAAAAGAGAAGTACCTTTTTTATATATATGTTTCTTTTTATATATAATAAAATATATAATAAATTGAAATTTTCCATTAATGTCATGTAATTACAAAGAATAAATGCTAAATTGGGATATTGTTATCAGGATATAAATCTACATATATTGTGATAAAACATTTTCTCCATATTACACAGCACTAGTAACTGTGCTAACTGTTTGCTGTTTCCTGTGTACAGGCTATGTTTGGAGGCGGGGTCAATGAGGGCTTTGGCCTCCAGGGGGCGTTGCCTGTCTCTGTGTTTGAGGCTCTCCACAAACACTTTGGAGTGTCCTTTGAATGCTTCGCATCTCCTTTAAACTCCTACTTCAAACAGTTCTGCTCAGCGTTCCCCGACACAGATGGGTTCTTTGGTTCTAGAGGGTGAGGACGTGTCTGTACTTGTCTGAAACTCTCTGTAGCTGTCTGTAGCTCTGTCTGTCAGTTTAACTCCCTGTCATCCTCAGGCCCTTCCTGTCCTTCTCTCCAGTCAGTGGATCCTTTGAAGCCAACCCTCCATTCTGTGAAGAACTGATGGACGCCATGGTGACGCACTTTGAGGTGTGTGTGCGCGTACGCGTGTGTATGGGGGTGGATCGCTTCTAAATTCATGCACCAGTTAATCAAACGCGTACCCTGCATCTGCACGTCTGATCTACATTTCCCATAGACTTATATTGGGTAGACGGGCACAATGCACATGTTACGTCTGCATGTGTGATTGTAGACAAATGAGTAGCTAGTTAGCATAGCATAGATTGTTCATTGGAGATTTTAAAGTATAGACTGGGCGTGGCTTAACTGATCCAGGAGTCCCGCCCATAATCAAGGCTTTTTTTTAAATTTCCCTCCTAGTGGAAGGTCAGGGGAAAGCAGGGGTTTAGTTGCTCTTTAAATGAAATGTCTGTTGTGTCTGTAGGAGCTGTTGGAGAGCTCCTCTGAGCCTCTGTCCTTCATCGTGTTTGTCCCTGAGTGGCGTGACCCCGTGACCCCCGCTCTGACCAGGATGGAGAAAAGTCGATTCCTCCGTCAGCAGCTCTCTGTGTCAGCATACGAACACGAGTACCGCTCAGGGAGCCAGCACATCTGTAAACGGTACTACTGACACTACTGACACTACTGACCTATGTAGGGCTCTATAAAATCCACGTTAACAGAATCTTGGAATCAACCAATGAAAATGGAATCCACTGTTGAACGCAGAAATTAACAGAATGCCGTCACCGTGAGGAAAGGAATGTTTTTTTTTTTTATGGGGAAATGTTTCCGGGGACCGCTCATTAGACCCCCCATCCTGGTCGCTTCAAACACCATCTAAACTGCCAAAAAAACCTACACAAATCATCCCCTACTCCTAAATCAGAGTCGACCAGTGCCCGCTTAACTTTAACGTGTCTGTGAAGCTCATCTTCACCTCCTCAGAGCGTTTAAACATCTCATCAGAGCTACAGAAGATCTGTGGATAAAGTTGTTCTGTTGTTGTGGACGAGACCATCAATACCAGTGATTGTAGAGTCTGAGACATCGTAGATTATTGATCACTTTATTCTGACCCCTAGTGGTGAAATAACTGATGCTTCCTTGTTTATTTATTTTTGTTGAATCATTACAGTCTGGAATGATGTCATCAAGATCATTTAAATTAGGTTAATTTAAATTAAGTTGATCAAAACTTAATCAATAAACCTGATCAGATTCAGTAAATTATTGCTCCCTGAGGGTAAATATGGTGACATTAATGCTGTTCTAATACTTTATATGACATGAATAATTAAAAGGGAGCAGTCAGAATAATCCATGTCACTACAACTTACTGTATATCTACATTTTAATTGTCTTACTCATTATTTTATTTTAAATTACATTAAATTTATTTTGACAGATGCTTGGAAATAAAACCCCCGACCTTACGCTCCCAAGAGCGTGTCTTTACTCGCTGCACCACTGTAACTTTCTGATTATGGTGACCATTGTTCAACACCACTTTTGACAGTAACTAGTACTGTAACGCAATATATTTCTAAAGAAATAACGCCGTTACTGTTACAATATGGTGCGTTTGTGCGTTACTTTGCTAGCTGCAGTGTACTCCCTGTTTACAGTGGCGCTACATATTTTTGCGGGATGCCGTGCCAAACACGGTAAAACAGTAGAAGAAGAAGCATTGTCAGCGTGTTTCTGTTTACATCACGTTCGCCAATCATGGCGAGTCAATGCGAGAGCAGGACGAGCTTCTCAAAGTGGAAATACACGTATTATTTTTGTCTCCAAAAGATGCATCAGTGAAGCTAAGCTAACGCTGCGGCTGGATTTTAACGGACTGTGACTGTTATCCAGGGACAGATCAGCCAAACTATTGCACGGTATGTTGTTGTAAATATGCAGCCTGTCATTACTGCTGAGTCACTGCTAACAGCAGCTAATTAGCCTGATATGTTTAGCATTGTGTAGCTGAGAAAAATGCTGTGAATTAGTTTTTCCACATTTGTTTTTATCAGCATTTTCAACAGCAGAATGTACACCTGGAATATGCACAGCTTACTTTACATTACTGTGTTAAGGCTGAAAAATTACTGTTTTAATTTTGGAGCAGCTGTTTTGTGCTTTATATGCACATCATTTATGGTTGTTTTATAGCAGTTGATCAACAGTGGATTATTATATTATTACAGCACTGATATGAAGCTGTATGGACACAAATGACCCAAAATAAATACTACATTCTTTAATTCTAAGTAACTCAAAAGTTACTTTTTCCAGTAATGCATTACTTTTTGGTCTAAGTAATCAAAATAGTAACTAAGTTACTTTGTTAATGAAGTAACTAGTAACGGTAACTAGTTACTTTTTTTCAGTAACTAGCACAACACTGATGGTGACAATACATCCAGCTGTATTACAGTATGAAACAATGTAAAGTACATGTGGAGCCTTAAAAGTGTATTAATTTAAATGATCATCTCCTCCTTTATATTATCTACAGGTTTGTATTCAGTGAACTTTACTACAGACGTCAGTAGATGTTTTAATGTAGATCAACCTCTCAGTGTGTTTCACTAAATGATCTACATCTACAATGTTAGAAAGAAAACTACAGTTAGCACAAAAACATAAAGCAGCATAACATTAGTAATGATATGAGCACATCTGTGTTGTGTGATGTCACTAATGTGTGTCAGAGAACAGTGTCAACGTTCATTAAAGTGTTCATGTGGGCGGAGCCAGGTTTTCTTAGAGAAAACCTGCCAGTGACCAGGTTTAGTTCATGGAGAATGTTTCCATGGTAACAGACTTATTGTAGAACATACTTTGTCTTCTGGGGCCTCACTTATAAAAGTGTGCCTTGCTAAACACACTTCAGCTGGCGTACGCTAAAAACCAGGAAGTGCGTACAAATCTTCTTTTTACGTTTTATAAACGAGGGTGCACGTACGTCCCACGCCTGTTTCCGTTTGTAAATCACAATCAACTCGAAGGTTGGCGCACATGAAGAAACACCTTGCTCCGCCCATTTGGTGCCCATAAAAGGTCAGGTGAACGCCCTAAATGAATATTGACCAATAGTAATTCGACAGTGGAGCGAGGGGGAAAAGGAGCAAATAAAACAGATTTCTCTCACTGTGAGGGGGAGGTGTTAATAGATGAGGAGGACACACCCATCAGAGCGTAATGTGGTGACACAGTGAACATTGACTCATCAGACTGTGACAGGTTGCCTCTCCCTAGTCTCTGTAGACCCCTCCCCCTCCAGTATCATTTCCTCCTCCTCTGTTTTTGCAAATATATCCTTCAAATAATGCGTTGTGAAATATTAAATGTGTTCGATTATTTAACACAAATTCTATTAATTTCACAGAGCTGTCTTTAATAACATCCTTCTCCTGTTGGGGGCGGAGTTTCCTGTTTCTCATGATTGTGTGCATACAGCAGGGTCAGAGCTGTGGAAACATTATCTCACCAGGTTTTTTTTTTTATAAATCCCAAACTTTGCTAATACGTGACGTACGCTTTCTTTAGTACGTACGCAGCGTTTATAAACGAGGCCCCAGGAATGGGATACTCAGAGTTTGAACATAACCTGCTTTCTGGAACATCCTCTGGTGGTCCATGGTTAATATTGTTTATTGTTTGTATTTTAACAGTGATGACATGTACTACCAGGCGGTCCATGGTACGGCGGTGTTCTTCCTCCAGAACTCGGCTGGTTTCTCTAAGTGGGGGCCCACCCCCGAGCGTCTCAATGAATTTAAGGCGTCCTATCGTCCGTCTCTGTCTCGCTGTCTGTCCTCACCAGGCCCCGCCCACATTTCACCTGTTGATGTGGACTCCACCCACATTTCACCTGTGGACAGGGACTCTACCTACGTTGCACTTGTGGACAGAGACTCTGCCCCCAAGCCCTCAGAGAGGGTGTCCCCTGATAACCATGACAACAACAACAACAACAATGACAGCAGCAGCAGTCCAGGAGACAAGATATAAGCCCCTCCCCCTCACCTGTCAGACAGTTGATTTGTTCTCATCTATTAGTCCCGCCCCTATGTAATGATGTCATGTGTGACAGGCCAATAGTCTAAAGCTATTGGGCGATAAGGCAGCTATGGTTTTTATTGGACAGCTTTTAGGCCCGCCTCCTCAGACAGGCTGGGCCAATCATAGAACACAATAATAAATGGGCGGGGCTACAGTTGTTTACTTTGTTTGTTGTTGTTAGTTGTTGTTTATTGATGTAAATAATTCTCTGTGTGGCCCTGCCCCCTCCCTGCTCATCCATCCTCTGTCTGTCATCAGTGTAAATACTGTACACATGTATAATTTAACCAATCAGCTTCACTCAACGTCCTGCAGTGATGTCATCACTGTGATGACCTTTGTTTTTATGCTTCTGCTCGTTTAATGGGAACCTTCAGTAAAATATATTTAACCCTGTGTGTGTCTGAGTGTGTGATGATCTGGTAACCACGGTAACCAGTAGGACCAGTACACCACCCACTGTACTGCTCACACTGGTGTCTGTGTTAACCGATGACCAGCTGTAAACTAGTCACTACTCAACTCCGCAGCTCAGGATTAAACTTGACAGTCTCATATGAAAACGGGGACAAATTCAGTCCAATTACTCCGACCGAAACAACCACCAGGAAAACACCTCCACCACCGCCAGGGTTAAATTCCCACCGCCCAAAAGCTTCCTCTAGCCTGTCGAAACCTCCTCAAAGCTGCAGTCCAGAGGCATGTTACTGCACCACTTCAATGCCAGCTGATGACGGAGGATCACCCACGCCGTTAGAAACAGAGCCGCTTCAACGCCAACCAGAGCCGATAACGGAGACTTTCCCACAGCTTTCTGCAACCTGAGCACCACCAAACATTCCCACACAGACGCCCCAACACCAGTCAACTCCGAGGATTCAAACTCCACCACAGCCAGCTGTGATCCAACTGCGGGACGTTCCCGGTTAGTATAACAGGCGCACACTCACTCCTAACTCTCTCTTCCTACAAACTACACTCATTATTGGTGATTCAATAATGAGGAATATTAGATTATTTAATGTCATCACACACTGTATTCCAGGTGCTACAGTTCAAACTATCTTAAACAAATTTAATCAAATGTTACCCACGCTGCCAGCAACTGTTACTAAAATAGTGTTACATGTTAGAGCGAGTTAGTCTCACCTGGTCACTAGTTAATCTCACCTGGTCACTAGTTAGTCTCACCTGGTCACTAGTTAGTCTCACCTGGTCACTAGTTAATCTCACCTGGTCACTAGTTAATCAGAATCAGAAATGTTTTTAATGGCCATGTACAGTTTTAAGGACAGTACAAGGAATTTGTCTTGGTAACCCTAACCCTCGGCCACAATCTTTCCTGCACGCCTCAGAATCCTGGAGGGGTTCAGGTCCTGGAGGCGTACAGGTCCTGGAGGGAGGGCAGATTGCAGCCGATGACCTTCTCTGCAGAGTGGATGATACGCTGCAGTCTGGCCTTGTCCTTGGCCGTAGCTGCAGCGTACCAGATGGTGATGGAGGAGCAGAGGATGGACTGGATGATGGAGCTGTAGAAGTTCACCATCATCTTTGTTGGAACACTGAACTTCTTCAGCTGCTACAGGAAGTACATCCTCTGCTGAGCTTTTTTGATGATGGAGCTGATGTTCAGCTCCACTTGAGGTCCTGAGTGATGATGGTCCCCAGGAAGCAGAAGTTCTCCACAGAGCTCACTGTAGAGTCTCCCAGGGTGAGGGGGGTGAGGGGGGCTGGGTTCTTCCTGAAGTCTGCTATCATCTCCACTGTCTTTAAAGCGTTGAGCTCCAGGTTGTTCTGGCTGCACCAGGACACCAGCCGGTCTGTCTCCCACCTGTAGTCAGACTCGTCTCCATCAGAGATGAGACGATGATGGTCGTGTCGTCTGCAAACTTCAGGAGTTTGACCGACTGGTGAGAGGAGGTGCAAATGTTGGTGTACAGGGATCTGTACCTGGTCACTAGTTAGTCTCACCTGGTCACTAGTTAGTCTCACCTGGTCATTCAACAGAACAATCAAACTTGTTTCTTTAATGAAATATCAAATTAAATAATTTATACATTTACCAGTATGCCATAGCCTACCTGTCTTTGTTAGAGTATAATACAAAGTATTTTAGCATAAAAGCACCTCTTTTCAATGTTGACAGCAATCTGTTTCATAAGTAAATATTTGCCGTTCGTAACAAACTAAACCGTGTGAAAATTGGGTAAAAATTCGGGGAGTTATGATGATTACTGTAATTGGGGATAAACCTTCCTCAGTAGAAATAAATGCATTTGAGACCTATCCAAGATGGCGGCCGCGCTGATCGCTAGCGTTAGTCAATGAGGCGTTTATGTAACAATTGTCTATGGGCGGGAGCAGTCGATGCGGCGTCTTCGTGTATAATGTCTATGGATGAACATGTTTGAGTGATTTATATTTATATAGTGTGAGCACACGATGGCGCTAGAGAACACACACTGTCAGCTTTAAACACCAAAGAAGAAGAAGCAGTTTCCTGGTTAGCACTGTTAGCCCAGCTAAACTAAACTAAACCCCGAACTGAACCGGGTTAATCTGAGAATGGACGCAGAGCTCGGAGTCGCAGGCCGAGAATGGAGGACTGAAGCTCGGGAAGAAGATCAAGAGCGACCGGTGAGAGCCGGAGCTAACAGGCTAATGCTAACAAACAATAAACAAACACGGACAGAGGGTTTGTTCCAGACTAAAACTGGATCAGTTAATCCAGGAGCTAACTGGAACACTTTAGTTACCATGGAGACATAGTGAGTGGTTTATCTGCTGCAGACAGTTATTTAAAATAAATTATTATTGATAATGATTAGTAATAATAATATAACAAAGGAACAGACTCGGTTCTACATGTTCTCACCATCTACTGCTTTATGGTCGGATTAAATAAAGGAATCAAACAGATTTTATGTTATATAGAAAACGTGTCAACTCATCCGAACCTGAGGATCATCCAATTTGTCCTCAGGAGGAAATAAAAAGTGACATGAAAACTGAATCATTGTGTAAATGAAACTCAACAATATATCCCTGGTGCTTTTATCACATGATTGCAGCCATTTTTCATGTTGAAAAAACTCTAAATTCTTACAAAATCCTTCATATTTCCTCAAATTATTAAATAATATTTCTAATTAAATAGAAATGTGCAGGTATGTAAAGGGTTAATTGGCCAATGTAAGGGTCTTTGTCTCCCTCTAGTGGAGAGAGTGTCAAATTACATCTAGGTGCATCTGACGTGATGCAGAAGCTAAATGAAATCCATCTAATTCCCGTTCATCAGGGTCACAGGGGTCTGCTGGTGCCAATTTCCGGCTCTCATTGGGCGCTGGGCGGGGGTACACCCTGGACAGGGCGCCAGTCCATCACAGGGTGACATAGACAGACAACCACTCACTCATATGGGCCATTTAGAGACTCCCATCACCCTTACAGTCATGTGTTCTGGATTGTGGGAGGAAGCCGGGGTACCCTGAGGAAACCACGCAGCACGGGGAGAACATGCAAACTCCACACAGAAAGAACCCAGGTGTCCACCCCAGGGCTTGAACCCAGGACCTTCTTGCTGTGAAGCGGATGTGCTAACCACTAAGCCACCGTGTGCTAAATGAAATCTAGCAGTACAAATAAAACATGTGTAAACCTCAACATAACCGCAGCGCTGCAGTAGCTTCCATTGTGTTGTTTTTATACTGTGTGTGTGTGTGTGTGTGTGTGTGTGTGTGTGTGTGTGTGTGTGTGTGTGTGTGTGTGTGTGTGTGTGTGTGTGTGTGTGTGTGTGTGTGTGTGTGTGCGTGTAGCCGTGGAACATGATGATCAAACACAGACAGATTCAGAGACGAGGACGTCGCTCACACATGAGTGTCAGGTCAGTAACACACATTTATCAGCACTACACACTCCTATCAGCTCACTGTGTGTGTGTGTGTGTGTGTGTGTGTAGCTACACTGACCCTCAGGTGTCCATGGATCTGTTACGAGCCGTTCTACAGCCCAGTTTTAATGATGACATCATGGCCGTGTTTAAGAAGTACCACAAGGTCAGAAAACACACACAAACTACACACTATACACACTATACTAGTGATGCCACTAACAGACGACACTGATGGACTAGTCCACTCGTCTGTTACACCAGGTTCATCTAAAACACTTCACATTAAGCAGAAGCAATATTATTGATCAATAATCACATTAAACTATGACAATTGTAAAAAAAACGTTTACATCGTGAAATGTAGATTGAGAGAAGTATTAAACTAGTGTAAAATAGCGTTACATTTATGTAAACTGGTGTTAAACTGGTGGGTTGCAGTTCTTGGAGAAGGCAGCGGAGAACGTGAAGGAGAACGTGGGACAGGAAGTTCCCACTGATCAGCTGATCAAAGAAACCTGCAGGAGCGTGCTGGAACATGTGAGGTCACTTCCTGTTATCATATGACTTTGTGAGGTCACACGCTGACCTTTGACTTTCTAATGTCACCTTCAGGCCAAACAAATGTTTCCAGAGGCAGATGGAAAGAGGGCGGGGCCAGAGATTAACATCAAGGTAAAGAGACCAATCAGAGCTCAGCTGTGTCACTAGTCTGACCTTTGTTTACGCCTCAGTGTCAGAGGATCAAAGCTACTGATGAAGACTATGGTCAGAGAGGAAGTCCCATGATGAAGAAGGTGTGTGTGTTAGTGTATGTTAGTGTGTAACATTGTGTAACATTGAACTCTCTCTAATTTCAGAGGAAAACTCGTCCAGGTGGCATCGCCTCATCTGATCGACCAATCGGCTTCTCTCAGTGAGTGACATCATCACTGTGACATCATCACTGCTGATTCATATATATATATGTGTGTGTGTGTGTGTGTGTGCGCGCAGAGTGAAACCCAGGTCTGAGCCAATCAGGAGAGAGGGACCAAAGGTGAGCACACACAGGGGTTATGAAGTGTAACGTGTGTGCTAAAATATGTGTGCTGTCGTGCGTGTGCTAATGTGTGTGCTCGCTAACGTGTACATACTAACGTGTGCGTGCTAACGTGTGCATACTAACGTGTGCATACTAATGTGTGCTAACGCGTGCGTACTAATGTGTGTGTGCGTGCTAGCGTGTGCCTACTAACGTGTGCAAACGCGTGCGTTCCAATGTGTGTGCGTACTAACACGTGCCTACTGACGTGTGCATACTAATGTGTGCTAACACGTGCATACTAATGTGTGTGCTCGCTAACGCGTGCCTAGTGACGTGTGTGTGTGTGTGTGCGTGTGTGTGTGTTCTAGTGGGATCCTTCCAGACTCAGTGAAAACAGTACGTTTGTTCTTGGCTCCAGAGCCAACAAGTGAGTCAGTCTTTTATTTTGAAAATCTCCTAAACAAACACCTGTTTATCTTTACTCACTATGATGTCACTGTGATGCCTAGGGATGGGAATCTAAAACCTGTTCTTTCTGAGAACTGTTCCCATTAATTCAATTCCTAGGAATCGTTTGATTGTATTTCAATTCCGCTTATCGGTTCCTCTTACGTAACGATAAACTCCTCCAGGTCCTGTATATTGTGTTTATGCAAGCACTAAGTGAAGCTCCTCCCACCATACAGTTGTTTGCTGTCCACCGTGGAGAATCCACCTCTTCCACCCACAGCTGTGCTGTCCTTCATGCTGTGTTTGTAGCATCTCTGTTGCTACGCTAGTCACTTCCTGGTTCTGTACACTCACGCTAAAGTTGATTCTTGCACAAACTTTTCTTCTGAAAACAACAAACTTTAACAAGAACACACACCAGAGGTTTATTCCATAAAACAGGTGATGTTCAAACTCTGAGTATCTCATTCCTAAACGTGAGGTATGTTCTTCTGAGTATGTTACCATGGTAACATTGTCCATGAACTAAACCTGGTCACTGGCAGGTTTTATCAAAGAAACCCTGGGTTTCTACCTGGCTCCGCCCACCTGAACACTTTAATGAATCTTAACACTTTTCTCTGAAACACATTAGTGACATCACACACCACAGACGTGTTCACATCATCACTAATATTTTGTGCTAACTGTAGTTTTCTTTATAACATTGTAGATGTAGATCATTTAGTGAAACACATTGAATTATGACGCTGCTCTTGTAAGCGATGGGTCACTGGTTCACGTCCCGCTTCAGTGTTTTTTATGACATATTTTATGACGTAGAGATGAATCTGGTGATAATATTACATTAAAATCAATATAAATGATTAGATATGAAGCATCAGTCACTGTGTTTATATCCAGTGTAACAGGAGGACTCTCTATGCAGACATCCTATGATGCTGACACGTCTCCTCAGACACATTTTATTATTATTATTCACCACTCGTCACGTCACTGAAGAGATAAAGTGATGAAGCTGTAATGAATCAGATACACAGAGTTTACCATGGAGGGTATGTTGACCTAGAGTTTATGGATAGACTCAGAGTTTGTTAAACCTCCTTTATGGAACACACCTCTGATCACCAGTTTATGTCATAACAAGTAATCAGACACTGGAGACGGACTGGTACTGATCATTGTCTTTAGTTTGATTTTTCTCTCACACACACACACAGCTGATGACATCACATGTAACAGGGACGGCGTCTCTGAAGGTCCATTTATAGAAATGTAAACAAAGACTAAACTAAAGCTTTACCATTTAAATACATAACAATAAGTGCAGCTGTACTTTTGATTAATATGTTTTTTTTACAGAATAATTATTTGTTTTATGTCTGAATTAGTTTTAAATCAAGTTGTTCAAAAGGAGAACTGTAAATATTCTCAAATGTTTGTAGCCAAAATGTGTCATATGTTGTAATAATAATAATAATAATTGAAAAGGTTTATGTAGCGCTTTTGTGTATACTATTATCCAGTGAAAACAATCTATATCAGGTGGATTAAAAGAGAGCTGATATTCCCGTAGGAAATTAAAGAGACTAAGATAAAATAATAAAACAAATCTATTTGTTTTATTTAATTCAGTCACTCAATGAGAATCCAATCAATAAGCAGTATCAATAATGGCATTGGAATTTGCGAAATTCTTATTAATTCCCATCCCTAGTGATGTCACTGTGATGACATCTATGATGTCACTGCAGAGCGTTGGGGATGGGCGGGACCAGAGGGAGAATCTACATCAAACACGCTGACCTTTTCAAGGTAAAAACACACACATTTGTTGCTTAGCAACAGCCTCTTCATCACATGACTCACCATGTGTCACATGACCTGTTCCAGTACGCTGCAGACGCTAAAGACAAGCAGTGGTTGGCTGAGAGACATCACATGAGAGCAACAGGAGGGAAGATGGTGAGAAAGGGGGCGGGGCCACTGGGTGATGGAGTGTTTAATGGTGTGTGTGTGTGTGTGTGTGTGTGTGTGTGTGTGTGTGTGTGTGTGTGTGTGTGTGTGTGTGTGTGTGTGTGTGTGTGTGTGTGTGTGTGTGTGTGTGTGTGTGTGTGTGTGTGTGTGTGTGTGTAGGCCTACCTGCTGATTGAACAAGACATCCAGGACCTGTCTAGCAGTGATGAATATCGGTGAGTGTGTGTGACGATAACTGCTCACAGCTAGCTTAGCTTAGCCTGTGTCCATGCTATCACTGTGGTATTGTTCCATGAAGCTGGATTTATTAACCCTGTTATTCTGTGTACACTGGTTAACTTCTTACAGGTAAATCACCATGGTAACAAACAAAAAAAGATTTATATGTGATGAACTGACCTTCGTTAGTCATTCATTCATATAGTGTTGGTGAGTCCTGTAGGTAAAAGCTACTGTAACTTTATATATATACTGTATATCTATAGATCTATATTTACCTTTATATATAGTAGACTGTATATGGATTATATCTACCTCTATATATATATAGATCTATATCTAACATTCTATATATTTATCTATGGATTATTATCAGAATCTATGGCAAGCCATTTAGGAAATTAATTATATATGTATATAAAAGTCTGAATATTTAGGAGGAAATTTAAGGAAAATTTGAATATATATGTGTATTTATAGACGTCCATTGACACCTTGAACAAGGAGGACCAGACACAAAGGTCATGGCTAAAGAGGCTAGATGTTCACAGAGTCCAAACACATTCATAGAGGTGAAGGGAAGGAAAAACAATAGTGATAGCCACGCCCCCTGGAGAGGATTGTGAAACTAAACCCATTCAAACATGTGGAGGAGATTCACAAAGAGTGACTGTAGCTGGAGTCAGAGCTTCAAGAACCACCACGTACAGACGTATGTAAGACATGTTTCAGCTGTAGCATTCCTGGTGTCAAGACACTGAACTAGAGACAGCGTCAGAAGCGTCTCCTCTGGGCTAAAGACAAAAAGGACTGGACTGCTGCTGAGTGGTCCAAAGTGATGTTCTCTGATCAAAGGACATTTAGCATGTTCTTTGGAGATCAAGGTCCCAGAGTCTGGAGGAAGAGAGGAGAGGAACAGAATCCACGTTGCTTGAGGTGGAGTGTAAAGTTTCCACAGTCAGTGATGGTTTGAGGTGCCATGTCATGTGCTGGTGTTGGTCCACTGTGGTTCCTTAGGTCCAAGGTCAACGTAGACGTCTACCAGGAAGTTTTAGAGCACTTCATGCTTCCTGCTGCTGACCAACTTTATGGAGATGCACATTTCATTTTCCATCAGGACCTAACACCTGCACACAGTGCTAAAGCTACCAGTACCTGGTTTAAGGACCATGGTACCCCTGTTCTTGATTGGTCATCAAACTGGCCTGACCTTCACCCCATAGAACATCTATGAGGTATTGTGAAGAAGATGTGAGACACCAGACCCAACAATGCAGAAGAGCTGAAGGTCACTATCAGAACAACCTGGGCTCTCATAACACCTGATCAGTACCACAGACTGATCCACTCCATGCCACGCCCACTGCTGCAGTAATTCAGACAAAACCAACTAAGTATTGAGTACATGATCATACTTTTCATCTTCATACTTTTCATCTTCATACTTTTCAGTTGGTCAACATTTCTATAAATCTGTTTTTGTATCAGTCTTAGTAATTTTCTGATATACTGGGATTTTCATTAGTTGTCAGTTATAATCAACATGAACAGAAATAAACATTTGAAATATAACAGTCTGTGTGAAATGAATGAATATAATATACATTGTTCACTTTTTGAATGAAATTACTGAAATAAATCAACTTATTTAATTATATGACCAGCAACTTTATATATTTGTATCTGTAGATTCATATCTACGTCTCTATATATCTATATCTGTATGTCTATATCACCCCCTGCTGGTGTGTACCACACATTACTGGCTCTGAAGTTTTATTTTGAAGAGTTTATTTCCTCTTGAGTGTTTGTGCTGGAGGAGGGGTTTAGTTTCCACAGTAACGGATGTTTCCATGGTAACAGGGAGTGCCCTGAGCTGAAGATGGATGAGCTGAAGCCGTTCTCCGTCCCTGATTGGATGGTGGAGAAGATGCAGAGAGCGATGGAGGCTCAGAGAGACGCTGAGGTCTGAACACTGTCACATGACCACAGGGCTCTGCTCTGATTGGTTCCTCTGCTTTGTTTCTGAAATAAATCTTTTTTTCTCTTTAACTCCGCCCCATGCTGCTCTGTGAGCCAATCAGACACCCACACCATTTCCTGGACATCACACTTTATTCAAACACACTGATGACATCACAGAGTGGGCGGGGTCACTCGATGCCCTCCTGCTTGTCTTTGATGGCAACCCTGAACCTTTCCTCCAATAGGGAGAGCTCGCTGATCAGATCTGTGATGGCATTGGTGAACGCCTCCTGTGTGTGCACACTATTGGTCAGTGTCGTCATGTGATCACCATCAGTGTGTGTGTGTGTACCTGGGGGCTGTAGTCTGGAGTCGTTTGAACTCTGATGACGATCTTGTGTTCTAGAGGATGAGGAACTTTATATCCTGCAAATAACACCTGAGGATCCTTCAGCAGCTGTCTGTGACACACACACACACACACACACAGTGTTTACATGGACACGAGGACGCTCCGTGTGTAGCGATGTGTGTGTAATAGGTTTGTCACGTAAGGGCGACCGTGGCTCAGGTGGTAGTGGGTTGTCTTCTGATCGAGAGGTTGGGGGTTCGATCCCAGTACCTGACTATGTGTCGAAGTGTCCTTGGGCAAGGCACTGAACCCTAAGTTGCTCCCAGTGGTCGACTAGTGCCTTGCATGTCAGTCCTGTCCCACTGGTGAATGAGCTGATATGTAAAGCTTCAGTGTGGTTATAAAACTCTATAAATCAAGTCCATTTAACATTTACGTTACTAGAATTTCAAACTCGATATCGATACTCAGAGAAACTCGATACCGCGGGGCAAAAAAAGAAGCATAATTAACTTTAATAAAGTTGAAAAAACAAACTATGAACAGTATATTTTTAAATGTAGTGTAACATTTAACATCTGTAAACAACAACTATTACACTTTTTTGAGAAAGTATGACAAAATTTAGCATATTTTTCCTTCTCATTTTTGACTAAAACTGGTTGTACAGCTTGTTTTTAAAATATTCATATATTATTTTCATAAAAAATGAATAGTGTGTGTGTCCATGTTATTGTGTAGTAGTGTGTAACTCACGCTCTGATCGCGTTCCCCAGCGTGTGTTCCTCTTTATTCAAAGTGAATAAACACGTGTTTGGAACCTTCGTATCTTTGCTGATGTTGATCTTTTTCTCTCCTTCGAACAGAAGAAAAGACTCAAAAGCTGGAGGCGCGTTCATGGCGGCGGATTGACACTCTGACGTCACTTCCTTTTTCTTCTTCTGTTTTCCGGCAGACTGTACACTGAAAACGCGTAATGCTGCCCTCTTCTGTTCAATAGAATCACTGCACTTTAGATTCTCAAACAGAGGTTGGTGGACAGAAAATAACCTTATCTATTAAACACTGATTTGTTTGAGGCAAAAACGTTGATCAAAGATTGAAAGTTCTTTAAAAAACATTTTCCTCTTTTATCAGAGTAACAGACACATGACAGTAAAACATGTGAAATAGTCACTGACATAATTCAATATGCGGAAAAAGCCCACAATGCCCCAGTTTTAATCTGGTTAGTTTAACATTTTTTTACTAAACAATTTCAAAATTACAAAGACTCAGTGAGGATAATATCTGAACTTATTACAGCTGTAGAAGCAAGAACAGAATAAAAACAACATCTAAAGCAAAAGGAGGTACAATAAAGGAAAGCAAAAGAGCACAAAAATATATATAAACTATAAAATAAAATATATATAAAATATAATCGGAGCAGAGACAGAGGAGATCAGGGATAAACATGTTGACCAGTTTACAACTTCACAGAGCGGACCGAGACGAGGAGCTACAGAGAAGATGAAAGGTGGAGGAATCTGCTTTGATGTGAACTTTAACTGGTGTAACGACGTGACAGTGATCCTCCAGCACTGCTCTCCTCACCTGGAATCCTTGATTATCAACAACAAACCCTTCTATTCTCCCCGTGAGTTCACTTCATCCATCCTGGTTGGTGTGTACATCCCACCATCAGCTGATGTGTGTGAGGCACAGCGCACACTCGCCGACCAGATCCTGTGCATGGAGCGGACCTACCTGGACTCTTTTATCATTGTGCTTGGTGACTTTAATAAAGGTAACCTCTCACACCAGCTCCACAAATATAGACAATTAATTAAATGTCTGACCAGAGAGGAGAAGACACTGGATCACTGTTACACCACACTAAGCAGTGCTTATCACGCCGTTTCCCGTGCTGCACTGGGCCTATCAGACCATGTGATGGTCCACCTGATTCCTTCATACAGACAGAGGCTGAAGCTCTGTAAACCTGTGGTGAAGGAATCTAAACAGTGGACCAGTGAAGCAGTGGAGAAACTCCAGGAGTGTTTGGACTGGACTGACTGGGATGTTTTCAGGTCTGTGAACAGTTCTCTGGATGAGTTTACAGACGCTGTGACGTCCTACATCAGCTTCTGTGAGGACAGCTGTATTCCATCAAAGACCAGGGTGAGTTATAACAATGACAAACCCTGGTTCACAGCTAAGCTCAGAGGGCTGAGGGCAGACAAAGAGGTCGCTTTCAGGAGTGGAGACAGAGCCAGGTACAGAGAGTCGAAGTACACGTTTGGAAAGGAGGTGAGAAAAGACTCAGAGAAGCTACAACATCAGTTCTCTGCTAACGACTGCTTCTGTCTGGAGAGGCTCAGGTAAATAACAAACTACAAGCCCAGAGCTCCTGATGCTGCTAACAACCTCTGCCTGACCAACAGTCTGAATAACTTCTATTGTAGATTTGACAGACAATGGGACAGACCTGACTCCTCCCCCCTCACACCTCTGACCAGCCTCACTCCATCACCTTCACCTACACCAGGATCCTGTTTGTGGACTTCAGCTCTGCTTTCAACACTATAATCCCAGCTCTCCTTCAGGACAAGCTTTCTTAGCTGAACGTGCCAGACTCCACCTGCACGTGGATCACAGACTTCCTGTCTGACAGGAAGCAGCACGTGAAGCTGGGAAAAACCATCTCTGCTCCAGGACCATCAGCACTGGTTCTCCTCAGGGCTGTGTTCTTTCTCCTCTGATCTTCTCCCTGTACACCAACAGCTGCACCTCCTCTCACCAGTCGGTCAAACTCCTGAAGTTTGCAGACGACACGACCATCATCGTCTCATCTCTGATGGACCTGGAGCTCAACGCTTTAAAGACAGTAGAGATGATAGCAGACTTCAGGAAGAACCCAGCCCCCCTCACCCCCCTCACCCTGGGAGACTCTACAGTGAGCTCTGTGGAGAACTTCTGCTTCCTGGGGACCATCATCACTCAGGACCTCAAGTGGAGCTGAACATCAGCTCCATCATCAAAAAAGCTCAGCAGAGGATGTACTTCCTGTAGCAGCTGAAGAAGTTCAGTGTTCCAACAAAGATGATGGTGAACTTCTACAGCTCCATCATCCAGTCCATCCTCTGCTCCTCCATCACCATCTGGTACGCTGCAGCTACTGCCAAGGACAAGGCCAGACTGCAGCGTATCATCCACTCTGCAGAGAAGGTCATCGGCTGCAATCTGCCCTCCCTCCAGGACAGTGTCTGCTGCTTCATATCTAATCATTTATATTGATTTTTAATGTAAACCAACCGCTTCTTATAGCAGCGTCACAAGTCACTGAGCCATCATAACATCATAGATGTATGATCTACAGATTTAACTGTATAATAATATAAAACAATAATCAAGCCTTAAAAGTGTATTAATTTAAATGATCATCTCCTCCTTTATATTATCTACAGGTTTATATTCAGTGAACTTTACTACAGACGTCAGTAGATGTTTTAATGTAGATCAACCTCTCAGTGTGTTTCACTAAATGATCTACATCTACAATGTTAGAAAGAAAACTACCGTTAGCACAAAAACATAAAGCAGCATAACATTAGTAATGATGTGAACACGTCTGTGGTGTGTGATGTCACTAATGTGTTTCAGAGAAAAGTGTTAAGGTTTATTAAAGTGTTCAGGTGGGCGGAGCCAGGTAGAAACCCAGGGTTTCTTTGATAAAACCTGTCAGTGACCAGGTTTAGTTCAGGGACAATGTTACCATGGTAACAGACTCAGAGTTTGAACATAACCTGTTTTATAGAACACCACTCTGGTTGACCACAGTCTACTGCCCTGCACAAGAGCTTCACGTCACTTCCTGTGCCCTCACGTGAATTAAAAGTCGTTACTGCCTCCCACTGGCGAACAGAAGAATTACAGGGCTAATCATTTTTGTTTATTTTTTTAAAACTCACGGAGACTGAATTTATCTTTATTCATTCATTTATGAACTCAGTTAGATTATTTATAAATATATTTATTTATATATATTATTATATATATTGATTATTATTTTTAGATTTTCCAGTCTCGTCCTTAAAGCTATGACGTCACTACCCCAGTCCTATCACAGTGCCTCTCTTCACAAAGCTTGTTTTTAAACCTCGATAGCTGATTGGCTCTCCCAGCCTATAGGGCGGGGGCTGATTTCAAATCTCGGCTCCTGATTGGCTCTCTCAGCTATTGAACGGTATCCGTTTAAACCACAGTGCGGGAGACCCAGAGTCCGTTAGAACCGATCACAGACACGGCTACGGACACAGCTACGGACACAGACCAGCGGTCAGATTTCCGTCCGTCTGTTATTAACTCAATTTTTTTTTTTTACCCACAGACAGACAGGCTAACAGCGGAGCTAACGGTAGAAGCCAACAGAGTTAGCTAGTTCAGTATCAGTGTCAGTAACTGTCTGTCTGTGTCTGTAGGTATGGCCTCCTCTCAGAACGTAGATCCTTCTTCTTCAGCTTCTCTCAAAGGAAACGAGAACAACAGCAGCTCCACCAGAGGCTCCGTCAGTAAGAGGTACGTGTGTGTGTGTGTGTGTGTGTGTGTGTGTGTGTGTGTGTGTGTGTGTGTGTGTGTGTAATTCATTGTTTTAACCAAACACACAGAAAACACCTTGGAGGAGGACTGAGATAATGCAGAATTGAAATCTGACTGTAGAAGAGCTGAGCGTAAATGGAGATCAACAAAACTCCAAATTCATCTAGAACTATACAAAATAAGTCTGTGTAAATCCAATGATGGTTTGTTCAAAGCAAGGCAGCAATACTTTTCTGAAATTATTGCCAAAAATGTCAACAACTCTTACACGTTGTTTTCTGTAATTGAAAAGCTCACAACCCCCCAGATCAGATAGCCCCTGAATTACTGTCAGCTGGAAAATGTAATGAATTTACTGTATATTTCAATGAAAAAATACAATCAATAAGGTTAAACATCAGAACAAACCAGCAAAATAACAGCTTCAACCACTGAGGGATGAGTCAACTACAATGTTAGAGTTTATTACAGTGAACCCAAAAACAATAGAGGAAACTGTTCAGCAGCTGAATCCATCAACGTGTTGCCTTGACACAAAACCCTCAAACTTCTTTAAAACTGTTGTAAAGTCATTTATCACTGATTAGTATCAGATAATTAACTGATCATTCCAATCAGGCACCGTAACAAAATCCCTGAAAGTAGAGAACACTGGATGCCTCTATACTGGCTAACTATAGACCAATCAGAACCTTCCATTCATGGCCAACATCATTGAGAAGATGGTCTTCAACCAACTGAGTCAATTCTTAACATTCAACAAAATATCATCGGTCATCGGCTGCAATCTGCCCTCCCTCCAGGACCTGAACCCCTTCAGGATTTTGAGGCGTGCAGGAAAGATTGTGGCCGACTCCTCCCACCCCGGTCATAAACTGTTTCAATCTCTCCCTTCTGGAAGGAGGTTTAGGTCCATCAGGACTAGAACCTCCAGACACAAAAACAGCTTATTTCCCTCTGCCACCATCCACATGAACACACCCCAAGTCACCCACTGATATATATTTATCCTTTATTCTCTATCTATCCTTTATTTATTCCTCATCCTTTATATTTATCATTATTATTATTGTTGCTGGGTTGTTCTTTGTTTTTTTTCTTTCTTTATTTTTTGTTGTTTGTTTCGTGCACCAACTACCAAGACAAATTCCTTGTACTGTCCTTAAAACTGTACATGGCCATTAAAAACATTTCTGATTCTGATATTTGATAAATTTCAGTCAGGTTTTGGTTCTCATCACAGCACAGAAACTGATCTGATCAAAGTGATCAATGACATAAGGTTGAACACTGATTCAGGAAAAGTATCTGTTCTCATTCTATTGGATCTAAGTCTACATTTGACACTGTAGATCATACAATGTTGTTACACAGATTGTAAACATGGTTTGGACTAAATGTTAAAGTAATGGTTTAAGTTTTACTTGGAGGATCAAAGTTATTTTGTAAACTTTGAATCTGACAGATTACCAATGTCCTGTGGGGTTCCTCAGGGATCTGTTCTTGGACCTCTTCTGTTTAGCCTTTATATGCTTCCTTTAGGACACATTTTACACAACTGTAAGGTTGATGACACAACTATATCTATTAGGGATGTAACGATTAATCGTAAGGCAGTTAAAAATCGATTCATAGGTATCACGGTTGATATCGATTTTCTGAAAATTTAATCGCAGTACTTTTTTAACCAGCAGAGGGCGCTATCCACAAGTGTAGGCGGCGGGCGGAGTCTGCTAATACTTTCTTTCTGGTTGCCTTCTACTCTTAAACATGTTAATAAATGATTCCTTACCCCTTTAGCACCGAAAGAATATCTGTAATATTACTTGAATATCTGTAAAAGTCACGTTTTTCTATTAGCTCTGTCTGCTAGCATAGCATCTCTTCTTCACTGCAAGATATTTGCATGCCAACCGACCACTGTGTTACCAGCGCCCTCTGCTGGTCCAAACAAATATGACGTAAATCATTGCAATCACGTTTTTTTTTTTTTTTTTAAAGTCCAATTGTTAAGGCACAAAATACATTTTCAGTTGCACTTTTAAAAGAAAAAGAACTATTATGCAGTTTTGCATTGTTTATTATAGAACCAGAATTTAAATTATTGGCTTCATTTTCATTTGTATTATTCCTTTATTTATTTCATTCAAGATTTATTTTAGTTAAATTGCATTGTTTTGAATAGTTTATCAAGGAATTATATCGGGAGTTGAGTGAATCGTTACATCCCTAATATCTATCACTGAACCCAGATGACTATGGTCCCATTGAGGTGTTGTGTGACTGCTTAGAAAAAGTGAAAACTTCCTTCAACTAAACCATGACAAGATGGAGGTGATTGTCTTTGGTAACAATGAAAAGAGGACTGCTGTCAGCAAGTATCTGAGTCTGGATCTTTAGAAGATAAAGACCAAGTCAAAAACCTTGGTGTTCTGATTGACTCAGATCTGACGTTCAGCATCAGATCAAATCTATCACAAACACATCTTCTACCACCTAAAGAACATCTCCAGAGTGAAAGGTTTAATGGCTCAGAAAGATCAGGAGAAACTGGTCCATGCTTTTATCTCCAGCAGACTGGACTATTGTAATGGTCTTCATCAAACATCTACAGCTGGTTCAGAACGCTGCAGCTCAGGTCTGAACCAGAACAAAGAGGTCAGAACACATTACACTGGCTCCCAGTCAGCCTCAGAGGAGACTGTAAAGTTCTGCTGCTGGTTATAAATGTGTGAATGGGTATACAAATACATTTGCCTTGCCTTAGTGTGTGTGTGTGTGTGTGTGTGTGTGTGTGTGTGTGTGTGTGTGTGTGTGTGTGTGTGTGTGTGTGTGTGTGTGTGTGTGTGTGTGTGTGTGTGTGTGTGTGTGTGTGTGTGTGTGTGTGTGTGTGTGTGTGTGTGTGTGTGTGTGTGTGTGTGTGTGTGTGTGTGTGTGTGTGTGTGTGTGTGCGCAGGCTGCAGCAGGAGCTGATGACTCTCATGGTGAGTTCACTGATCGTCTGAATTTTCAGCTCCTTCAGGTGCTCTCATTGTTCTACAGTTTAGAGTTAATCCTGGTTTATCTAATCTCAGAGGGTTAGGGTTAAATCCTGTTAGTCAGACTAACTCTGTTTACACAACGTTTTGTTTCTGTTTTTGTTTCCAAAAAGTTCAACATTCACACATTTTCTGAAGAATCTGTTTACATGAGACATAAACATGTAATTAACATTATAAACATTAACAGGTAGTAAACAGACACATGCAGAACAGTTGTAATGTTTAGTGGTTTTTCCAGTGTGTGTGTGTGTGTGTTTGTATTAATGTCTGTGTGTGTGTAGATGTCAGGTGATAAAGGGATCTCAGCGTTTCCAGAGTCTGATAATTTGTTCCGATGGATAGGGACCATCGATGGAGCTCAGGGAACGGTAACTATTCTCACCTGGTCACTAGTTAGTCTCACCTGGTCACTAGTTAGTCTCACCTGGTCACTAGTTAGTCTCACCTGGTCACTAGTTAGTCTCACCTGGTCACTAGTTAGGTCTCACCCTGGTCACTAGTTAATCTCACTTGGTCACTAGTTAGGTTCACCTGGTCACTAGTTAGTCTCACCTGGTCACTAGTTAGTCTCACCTGGTCACTAGTTAGTCTCACCTGGTCACTAGTTAATCTCACTTGGTCACTAGTTAGTCTCACCTGGTCACTAGTTAGTCTCACCTGGTCACTAGTTAGTCTCACCTGGTCACTAGTTAGTCTCACCTGGTCACTAGTTAGTCTCACCTGGTCACTAGTTAGTCTCACCTGGTCACTAGTTAGTCTCACTTGGTCACTAGTTAGTCTCACCTGGTCACTAGTTAGTCTCACTTGGTCACTAGTTAGTCTCATCTGGTCACTAGTTAGTCTCACCTGGTCACTAGTTAGTCTCACTTGGTCACTAGTTAGTCTCACTTGGTCACTAGTTAGTCTCACCTGGTCACTAGTTAGTCTCACCTGGTCACTAGTTAGTCTCACTTGGTCACTAGTTAATCTCACCTGGTCACTAGTTAGTCTCACCTGGTCACTAGTTAGTCTCACCTGGTCACTAGTTAGTCTCACCTGGTCACTAGTTAGTCTCACCTGGTCACTAGTTAGTCTCACCTGGTCACTAGTTAGTCTCACCTGGTCACTAGTTAGTCTCACTTGGTCACTAGTTAGTCTCACCTGGTCACTAGTTAGTCTCACCTGGTCACTAGTTAGTCTCACCTGGTCACTAGTTAGTCTCACCTGGTCACTAGTTAGTCTCACTTGGTCACTAGTTAGTCTCACCTGGTCACTAGTTAGTCTCACCTGGTCACTAGTTAGATCAGCTGATTAAAGCTCTTACACAAACAGTCCATCAGTTAATCCTCTCTGACAGTCAGAACATGTTGCACCTTCTCCCCTTCCTGTTTCCTACATGACTCACTTCCTGTTTCCTTCCATCAACGTGATTGATCACTGGGGATGATGTAGACTGATGTTGATCAATGTTCCAGGTGTACGAGGGTCTGAGGTTCAGGCTGACTTTAGATTTTCCTCCTGGGTATCCGTACTCCGCTCCACGCGTCTCCTTCCTGTCTCCATGTTTCCATCCTAACGTTGATGAGAACGGATCAATATGTTTAGACATCCTGAAGGAGAGATGGAGCGCCTCCTACGATGTACGCTGTGTTCTACTGTCAGTGCAGAGTCTGCTCTCAGGTACACACACACTGTTACACACACACACTGTTACACACACATCTACACACACACACACTGTTACACACACACACTGTTACACACGCACACTATTACACACATCTACACACACACTGTTACACACTGTTACACACACACACACACTGTTACACACACACACTGTTACACACACACACACTGTTACACACACACACTGTTACACACGCACACTATTACACACATCTACACACACACTGTTACACACTGTTACACACACACACACTGTTACACACACACACTGTTACACACACACACACTGTTACACACATCTACACACACACACACTGTTACACACACACACTGTTACACACGCACACTATTACACACATCTACACACACACACACTGTTACACACACACACTGTTACACACATTTACACACACACTGTTACACACACACACAGTCACACACACACTGTTACACACATCTACACACACACACACACAGTTACACACATCTACACACACACACAGTCACACACATTTACACACACTGTTACACACACACACACAGTCACTCACACACTGTTACACACACACATCTACACACACTGTTACACACACCTGTCCCATTGACTGTGTGTGTGTGTGTGTGTGTGTGTGTGTGTGTGTGTGTGTGTGTGTGTGTGTGTGTGTGTGTGTGTGTGTGTGTGTGTGTGTGTGTGTGTGTGTGTGTGTGTGTGTGTGTGTGTGTGTGTTTCAGAGCCCAATAATGAGAGTCCTTTAAACTCAGCAGCAGCAGAACTGTGGAAGGATCCTGTAGGTTAGTGTGTGTGTGTGTGTATATAGTATGGTGTGTATATAGTGTGTGTGTATCTGTGTGTATGGTGTGTATATAGTGTGTGTGTAACTGTGTGTATGGTGTGTGTGTGTATGGTGTGTAAATAGTGTGTGTATGGTGTGTGTGTATCTGTGTGTAAATAGTGTGTGTGTGTGTGTATATAGTGTGTGTGTATGGTGTGTATATAGTGTGTGTGTATCTGTGTGTATGGTGTGTATATAGTGTGTGTGTGTGTGTGTAACTGTGTGTATGGTGTGTATATAGTGTGTGTAACTGTGTGTATATAGTGTGTGTGTATGGTGTGTATATAGTGTGTGTAACTGTGTGTATATAGTGTGTGTGTATAGTGTGTAACAGTGTGTTTGTTGTCTTACAGCTTACAGAGCTCACCTCCTCTCCACTCTGCAGCAGTGATCACCTGATGTGTGTGTGTTACTGTGTGTGCGTTGTACAGTATTTTTATGTTTGTGTGTTACCTTCAAATAAAGTTCTGCTCCAATCAATCTGTTCATTAATCTGATTGGTCCTCAAGTCATTAGGGGCGTGGTCACACTCGTTTGATGAGAATGTGATCACAGCTTGAGCTCCACCTACAGGGGGTGGAGTCTCTGCTTGCTTCATATTTCACCACTGATTCATCCTCCAATAAAGTGTGTATAGTTATTTACTGATTAATAAGTTTTACAGAAAACAGAAAAATAACATCACGAAATGAATAAATTAACCTGATTAGTTTAAATACTGCAGTTTGTACATTTGTTTCACCGTTTCTGCTCCAAATTTAGAAATCAGCCAATCACAGCCCTGTTTACAATCAGCGCTCCATCAGCTGTTTGGGGCGTTCCTATTGGTCAGACTCAGACAGCAACGCTGACACTACAACAGTAACTAGCGAACGGGCTAGCTCTGTTACATCGTCACTTTTTATACAAGTATGCTACTAATGCCAAGCTTTTATTTTGAAGGTGTGATGTAAGGAAGCCACTGCTTTCATTTATTTATGTTGTTTTTCAAACTTTGTGATGTCATAGGTTTTGAATTCAGTCTGTAAACAGGAGAGTATCTACACAACCACACCGCTTTTATTTTGACATCAGCTCACTCACCGCTTTTATTTTGACATCAGTTCACACACAGGAACCAGTATTTCTGGTGATGGTGATGATGTCATACTGAGATCATAATCCAATAAACAAATAAAACATGTTCACTTTGAAAACAAAAATTAAGCATTTTTTTTTAGCAAAATGTAATTTTCTGCATGTGCGTGCATATACAGCATCTGTTTTATTTTGTATAATGACCAAAAACACTTTATTTTGAAAGAACCAGCTTTTATTTAGAAGCCCTGATGCAGCAGCAGCTGGAAACCTTGTTGCTATGGGTGACGACCTCCATCAGGTCCTCCAGACTGTCGTCAGGGGTGTCCAACTCAGTGCCCGACTCAAACCAGGCCGGGTTACCACACTCCACCGCCCACAGGAAGACAGGAACCTTTAGAGGAACCACAGATAGACAGGAACCTTTAGAGGAACCACAGATAGATAGGAACCTTTAGAGGAACCACAGATAGATAGGAACCTTTAGAGGAACCACAGATAGACAGGAACCTTTAGAGGAACCACAGATAGATAGACAGGAACATTTAGAGGAACCACAGATAGATAGACAGGAACCTTTAGAGGAACCACAGATAGATAGGAACCTTTAGAGGAACCACAGATAGATAGACAGGAACCTTTAGAGGAACCACAGATAATAGATAGACAGGAACATTTAGAGGAACCACAGATAGACAGGAACCTTTAGAGGAACCACAGATAGATAGACAGGAACATTTAGAGGAACCACAGATAGACAGGAACATTTAGAGGAACCACAGATAGACAGGAACCTTTAGAGGAACCACAGATAGACAGGAACCTTTAGAGGAACCACAGATAGACAGGAACGATTAGAGGAACCACAGATAGATAGAACATTTAGAGGAACCACAGATAGATAGACAGGAACATTTAGAGGAACCACAGATAGATAGACAGGAACCTTTAGAGGAACCACAGATAGACAGGAACCTTTAGAGGAACCACAGATAGATAGACAGGAACATTTAGAGGAACCACAGATAGATAGACAGGAACATTTAGAGGAACCACAGATAGATAGACAGGAACATTTAGAGGAACCACAGATAGACAGGAACCTTTAGAGGAACCACAGATAGACAGGAACCTTTAGAGGAACCACAGATAGATAGACAGGAACCTTTAGAGGAACCACAGATAGACAGGAACCTTTAGAGGAACCACAGATAGATAGACAGGAACCTTTAGAGGAACCACAGATAGACAGGAACCTTTAGAGGAACCACAGATAGATAGACAGGAACATTTGAGGGAACCACAGATAGATAGACAGGAACCTTTAGAGGAACCACAGATAGATAGACAGGAACCTTTAGAGGAACCACAGATAGATAGACAGGAACATTTAGAGGAACCACAGATAGACAGGAACCTTTAGAGGAACCACAGATAGACAGGAACATTTAGAGGAACCACAGATAGATAGACAGGAACCTTTAGAGGAACCACAGATAGATAGACAGGAACCTTTAGAGGAACCACAGATAGATAGACAGGAACCTTTAGAGGAACCACAGATAGACAGGAACCTTTAGAGGAACCACAGATAGATAGACAGGAACATTTAGAGGAACCACAGATAGACAGGAACCTTTAGAGGAACCACAGATAGATAGACAGGAACCTTTAGAGGAACCACAGATAGACAGGAACCTTTAGAGGAACCACAGATAGACAGGAACATTTAGAGGAACCACAGATAGATAGACAGGAACCTTTAGAGGAACCACAGATAGATAGACAGGAACATTTAGAGGAACCACAGATAGACAGGAACATTTAGAGGAACCACAGATAGACAGGAACCTTTAGAGGAACCACAGATAGATAGACAGGAACCTTTAGAGGAACCACAGATAGACAGGAACCTTTAGAGGAACCACAGATAGACAGGAACATTTAGAGGAACCACAGATAGATAGACAGGAACCTTTAGAGGAACCACAGATAGATAGACAGGAACATTTAGAGGAACCACAGATAGATAGACAGGAACCTTTAGAGGAACCACAGATAGATAGACAGGAACCTTTAGAGGAACCACAGATAGACAGGAACCTTCCTCACCCTGAGCTGTAGCTCACTCAGGAGTTGTTCCGTCCTACAGATCTGAGTGTTCAGGTCCAGATTTGGTTCTTCTTCTAAACTGATCCATGACTCCTGAGGTGAAGCCTCCAGAACCACCAGCCCATCCACAGCACCTGAGGAACCACAGGAACCATCAAAGAACCAGACCAGAAACCAATTAGGGGGCGGGGCCTTAGCTCACCTGTGTTGACCAATGTGCGTCGATCAGTAAGAGGGAACCAACCAATCAGATGGCTCGCTTTACGCATGTCAGACAGGAAGTTCTCCACCGCAGACAGGAAGTTAACCCACAGACGTTCTGAAGACTTCCTGTCTTTCAACATGGAGGGGGTGGAGCCAGACAACTGACACAACAGACGCTGGGAAAGAGCTACAGACAGACAGACAGGTGAGAGACGGGTGAGCTACAGATGTAGCTACAGATGTACCTGACACCACTCTCTCAGCTCTTCTTCTACTCTCTTCCATCTGTTCCCTCAGGAAGTGTCCATCAGCTGAGCTGCCCACGCACGCCACCATGTGATGGAAACAGGAAGTGATGTAGGACAGCCGCTGGAGCGCCAACTCATCTACTGACCAACGCCACAGACTCATGGTCCTTCAGACAGACAGACAGACAGGTTACAGACAAACTACTGACAGACGCTTCAGTATTTCTATCCTCAGCCAATCTTTGAAGAGCTGTGTGTGTATGTGTGTGTGTGTGGGGGGGGGGGGGGGGGGGGACTCAGGGGACTCGTTAGTTTTAATTACAACAAAACAGCTGAGTCTGTAAGGGGCGGAGCCTCAGGCACACATATCAGTGACATTACAGTTCATGGATTTACCTGAAGCCTCCAGAGGTTTATTCTATAAAACAGGTTATGTTCAAACTCTGAGTATGTTACCATGGCAACATTGTCCATGAACTAAACCTGGTCACTGGCAGGTTTTATCAAAGAAACCCTGGGTTTCTACCTGGCTCCACCCACCTGAACACTTTAATAAACCTTAACACTTTTCTCTGAAACACATTAGTGACATCACACACCACAGACGTGTTCACATCATTACTAATGTTATGCTGCTTTATGTTTTTGTGCTAACTGTACACTAACTCTAACTCAAACAAATAAAATATGTGTACATTACATCATAAGAGCAGCAACATGAAAGAAAGAAAAGCAGTTTCAATGGAGTGGATTGATCTAAACAGATTAATATTTATCATAAATATCATGTTGTTCCATGAATGATTTTAGACATGAAGGCTATGTACTGTAGTTTATAGGCTCTACTGTCTGCTCGTGGAGTGGTTGTGATGTATTGAATGCTTATAAACTGTGGTTTTAAATACTATATATTTGTTTTGAAACAAAACTTGACTGTTTGATTTCTTTCCTAAACACACATGATTTTATGGATATTTGAGATGTAAAATGTACTGTTGTTCCTTTGTGTGACAGCTGTTAGTTATAAAGCACTTTGACTAATGGGGGGGTGTCACCTCCCCACTAATGGGGGGGGGGTCACCCCACCACTAATGGGGGGGGTCACCTCCAGCACACAGGAGAAATAGTTTCTGCTTCTTTTCTTTGTTTCACGTTAATGACATTATCATATGTTCATTCATTATGAATCCTTCTTCCTGCTATAAGTCACTATTGCTTTTGGCTTGTGATGCTCACATGGTTTGTCTCTAATTTGACCTTTTTTTGATCAACTGTATTTGTATGAATAAACTTTCTATTATAAACAATCCAGGAAATCAAGCCATGGCTTTTTTTTAACATCACTGTTTTTCATCATCTTTTTTCCACACGTGCTGAGGACACTTCATGTTACTCACCAATAGTTAGTTAGTTACCATAGTAACTGTTCAAACCGCCCTGCTGATCCAGGATTGGCTGATGGAGCTTCTTACGTCACTCAGTACAGAGAACACGTTTCTCTGGAGGCCAAGGATGACACGGTGATGTCATGTTTGAGTCATCGCTGCGGAGGGAGACCCGTTACCATAACAACTGTTAATCCAATACAATGAGACAAGGATGCTCCCCAAGTCCTTTTGAGTTCCTGCTGGTCACCCAGGTTATGGTAACACGTAGTGATGTCACTGCCTTAAGGAATGTTCTCAGGTTTAACATCTGTTTCTCCTGAAACATTGTGATCTAGTAAAAGATCCCTGTTAAACAACTCAGAGAAGAACTTTAAGGCTTTATTCAACAAATAAAAATAACTTAAACATGTGGTTAATGAGGGATTTGTTCTTAAAGGCAGAACGTTGTTGTTATCCAAACAATATCAAGATCTGTGTATTTTTCTGTAGTATTAGAAATACATATAATAATATTTAACTTTATGTGGAAGAACAGGTGTCATTACCTAAAAAAGAATTTAGGTAACGCCATGGATTGAATGTATTAACCTTTAAACTTTGAACAATTCTTTTAAGATGAACTGTTAATTAACTTATGTAGACGAAATCTTTCTCCACATGTATATTTAACTCATTAGGCTGAATACAGTGTTTGTTGAAATGTCATTATATAAAGTAGGAATCTTCCTGTAAAACATTCAAACTTCCACAAACAAGCTCTGCTGATCTGGAAAACTGATCTACAAACAACTGCTACATATGGAATAATGAGAATCCTTTATAAAAGAAATCTCTGCCATATACAGTACGGCTTGGATGGAACATGGAATTTTTTAGTAAAAGCAGAACTAAGTCACTTTTTCACTTTAATAATCCTTCTCATTGTCCCTGTGAGGGTAATACAAGTGTTATGGGGTGTTGGGGGTCTTTCACCCCCTTGCTGTCTGGACAGAAGACAACACTTGCAACTTTCCCTCCCTCTGACCCTGTGGCAGACGTACTTTATGTACAGTTCAATACACACCTAATTAATCAGCTGTGATGAGTCGCTTTAACACACGTGCTTTTTGATCACTTCATCGTTCTACAGTGGCGTCATTACCAGAGAACGTTATTGTGTGTGTGTGTGTGTGTGTGTGTGTGTGTGTGTGTGTGTGTGTGTGTGTGGTGTGTGGTGTGTGTGTGTGTGTGTGTGTGTGTGTGTGGTGACAGGCTAGTCAGAAAATACTTTAATAATCACAGGGGGAAATTATTTTTGTTACAGCTCCAGATATACAAACAATATAAACAATATATATATACAAGCCACATCTATTAAAAACAATAAAAATATAACTATACATATATAAAATGTCAACTGTACAGTTTATTTATGTGCAGAAAATGCAAAAAAGAGCAAAATGAAAAAGACTGTGTTTGAGTCAAGGTTACAGAAGGGGCGTGTCTGACTATCTTAGGGAGGAGTTATAGAGTTTAATGACCACAAGCAGGAATTATTTCCTGTGGCGCTCAGTGGTGCATCTGGGTAGGAGGAGTCTCCCCACTGAAAGTGCTCCTCTGCTGGGCCAGTGTGTCATAGAGAGGGTGTGTGACATTCATCCAAGATGGACTGAAGCCTGGACACCATCCTCCTCTCAGCCACGGTCGTCAGGGTGTCCAGCCCCTCCCCCACGACATCACCAGCCCTCCTGATCAGTTGTTTAGTCTGTTGTTGTCTGAGACCCTCAACCTACTGCCCAGCATGTGACAGCTAAGAAGATGGCACTGGCCAACAACAGACTCGTTAGAACATCCTCAGCATTGTCTGACAGATGTTAAAGGACCTCAGACCTCAGCCAGAGTCCCTTGGTCCTTTTTGTAGACGCTTCAGTGTTTTTTTAGTCCAGTCCCAACTTATTGTTGACGTACACCCCCATGTACTGGTATTCCTCTACAGTGTCCACAGGGACCCCTGGATGGAAACAGGGTCACTGGTGTTTTCGCCCTCCTCAGATCCACTATGAGCTCTTTTGTCTTTGTCACGTTGAGCTGCAGATGATTCAGTTTCACACCATGTTTCACCACAGTCCTGTATTCATTCTCATTTTCAATGCAGCCAACCACTGCTGAGTCATCAGAAAAGCTCTGAAGGTGGCAGGACAATCCCTGTGGGGCCCCAGTGTTGCTGACCACCCTATCAGACACACAGTTCTGTAGACGTCATCAACAATCCAGGACAAAATGGGGCCTCAATGTCCATCGCAGCCATCTTCTCACTCAGTAGAGATGGGGAGATTGGTTGTGAAAGCACTGGAGAAAGTCAAAGAACATGACTTTCAAAGTGCTCGTTTCCCTTATTATAAACAACTTACTGAGTCACTACAGGATGAGTTCACTACGTTATTCAAGATGAACTTGAATAACGTAGGGGGGGGGGGGGGGGGCTTTAGGGGGAGAACTAAGTAAAGTTACTCAGATCTGCTTTAATCAACTTCTTAACGATGTTTGTACTTTATTATGAAGAATTATTGTTTAAAGTTTCATTTGCCACGTTACCACATGTTCTTTATCATCACCACAGGGGCGCTTAGCTTTGGAAGGGACTGAAACAAATACTGCTGTTATAGAAAAATACTAAACGTGTTAACGTGTTAAACGTAGAAATGTTTGCTGAAGAGTTTTTTCATGATCCCAAACTCCGCCCCTCTCTACAGTTTGGTTTTTGTCTTTTGTATTTCTTCTTCTTCTTCTTCTTCTTCTTCTTCTTCTTCTTCTTCTTCTTCTTCTTCTTCTTCTTCTTCTTCTTCTCCATTGTTTCATATTTCTCATCTAAGAAACGGAGCGCTGCTCCTGTGGCTCCTCCCCAGTTCCTCTCTCCTGTCCCTGTCATGGCCATGTGTGGGTGTGAGTGTGATGAGGCGGAGCGTCCTCAGTGGTATCATAGTATATTTATTGTACCCACAGACTTTATAGCTCGACCAAGTCAGCTGCCTGGAAGGGAGTCAAGATCGCCTGCCTGAAACCTCCAAAATAAAACAGCCCCCATGTGTTTGTTATTGTCTTTCATGTTTCTTGATCAGGATGAAACTGAATTTCCCCTCTGGGATTAATAAAGTATAATCAATCAATCAATCAATCAATCAATCAATCAATCAATCAATCAATCAATCAATCAGTAGACATGATACAAACACATCCTGCTCTAATAGATACTGTATCTACTGAGAAGTTGTTTCCATTCTCCATCTTTTTCTGGTCTGATGATAAATTAAGTTTATTTTGGTGACCAGATTGTGGACAAAGATTAGTTTTTTTTTTTGTTACGTCAGTTAATTTTGAGCTCAGAGAAATTCCATATTCATAAAAACAAATGGCTAAAGTTAAACCAAACATTATCTGTTATGCTGCCACAGATTAAGTCATTAGAAATAACAAAGCGTACGTTATATGGAGACATATCGTGGAAGGAAGTGATCTTGTAAACTTCTTTCTTGGTTATTACCTGTTTTTTACTGTACACTGTACTGCTGAATAAGTATGTATTGATTTATGTCTGTATGTAACATCCACCATAATAAAGAAAAAAGAGCTTTATTTGGTGTCAACTCTTCATTCAAATACTTTTAAACTGTGAATTCAGCTTCAGACTGTTAGCATTAAATGCTAATGCTTATGATCATGTATCTACGTCACTTGTTTAGTAAAACCAATAAAAAGCCATTTTTCTTCAGTAGGAACCAAAGTTCTGTGGTGTATGTTTCCGGGGTCCGCGGTGTCTGCTGCTCTGTGACGTCACGGTGCTCTTCCTTAAGTGTCCGGTCTCACAACGTCCCCTCTCCATCCGATTCATCTGTAATCCGGTTCAATCCGACCCATCGACGCCGCAGTCATGGTGAGTTCGGTTCGGTTTGTCAGAGCTCGGGTTCTATCCGCTCTCACACCGACACATTTCAAAGTTAGTCGCCGTTTGAAGGCTTTTACCGGCCTTTGTAGGGTCCGGTCACCGCCGGTTGGAAACAATGGAGGCTCGCGGGAAACGTTGGACAAACGGAGCAAATATCTGACATTTAGTCTCAAAACTAACGTTAGTTTATCACTATTTCATTCCTATTTAATGTTTGTTTTAGTTCAGAGCTTGTATCGTCACCAGCTCAGCTGTAAACTTCTCATTTATAGATAAGTTAGCCTCTGTTAGCTGGATTAACTTAACCACACATTTACAATCAGATCAGTTGCTTTACAAAGATTATGATGAACAGCGGAACCAACATTACAAAAAAACGCTTTTTATCGACTTGGACCATTTACACACACTGGTGGTAGAACAGTGTAACTACAGCATTCAATAATGTTAATATTCAAATTTTCTCTGATTAATAAGTTATTGATTATCTGTGTGAATAATACATGTAAAGGTTAATAATCTCAGCGTTAACACAAAGTGTGTGTGTCTATAGAGGGTTTTAATGGCGTGTCATCAAACAGGAAGTGGCCATATTGGAGGTACTCAACAAGTAAACAAAGCAGATCTCGAAGGTGGTGGAACGTAAAGAATGGTGAAAATTGTCATGTTTTTGGCTGTACCAATCGGTCACACCGTGAGAAACATTGTTATAGACTGCCAAAAGTTCAAATCAGGGAGAATAATGTCATCAGAGGAAAGGAAGCGCTAGCGGTTAGCAAAGCTAAACCAGGATCTACGAGGCAAATCTGAATTGTTCGGCCCATTTCTTGTCAGGTTAGTGAATTGTTGCTAGCAGAGGCTCTGAACTCATTGTCTAGTGTATAGGGCTAAGGATAAACCATTATTATTTAAACCATTAATCCTGCGATTTTTTTTTGATGCATCGATTAATTAACGATTCATTTTTCCAATTTGATTATCTCCCCATTAATTGACAAAGTAATTTATACCTGTTTTACATATCTAAATAGGGATGCACCGAAATGAAAATTTGAAGCCGAAATAAATATAAACGCTTGGCCGAATACTGAATGTGGTTAAGTTTTTCACTATTTTTTTTTAATAGTGCATAAATAGCATAGAATACATTTTAGACATGTTTTTTCAGAAGAATGTAAATATTTATTATAGATAGATATTATGACATATTTTAAATATTCCAGTAACCTTTTCTTTTCATAAAAAGCACAACAAAGTTTATCATTTATATTAGTTCTTCAAATAAAACTAAACATGCATAAAAAAAACTAAAGTGTATTAAAGTGTGAGATATGATAAAATAACATTCTAATGGTTTATCTACAGTGATAAACATCATTTAGTCTCATTCAGAGGAACAAAGTGTAAAAGTTATGTTTCCTCTCTTGTTACATATTTTATAAAAAGTCAGCTTTAAACAGACAGTTGGATTTTACCCACGTTGGCAGGTGATGTCACCTAACACGCTCCTAGAATGTTAGCTCCTCCCTCCTCCAACTATCTAACTATCTAAAACAAACACTGCTGTTTATATAGAATATATATTATACTATTAACCATATATGTAATACAAACTGCACTACTTTTCTGCTGCTGATCGTATTGAGTCACTGCTTGGAGCCACGGACCCATTGTTTACACATCAGCTGTTAGCACTCCATGCTAATGCTACACCAGTCTATGTAGAGAGACCTGGTGTAGTGTAAGGAGGAAACAATGGAGATGTTTACGTATTCATGGCTAACAGCGCTAACAACGGACTCTGTTGTGGAATTGGATGGTTTATGCGGTGACGGAGAGCGGTAAGGAGAGAGTCTGGCTGTGTTTGTGTGTGAAAAGGAGGAGGAGCTACTGCTGCAGCAACGCACACACTTTTCTGACTCAAAATCACCTTGTTTGATTTGCGTCAGTGCACACGCTACTATCAGTCTGC